>NC_143550.1:78740000-78990000 GCF_054136105.1 Typopeltis vanoorti | reverse complement strand
ATCAGGAATTATTCAAAATGAGATTTCGAAGATCCATTTTCGGCGGCCAATCCAGATGCAATCTCATCTTATTTTCTTGTTTTACAAAAGTTTAAAAAATTAACTGATCGGCTTTGATTCTTTTGAAGGTTCCGTTTTTAACTCAGTTCTTGTTTTAAAATGCGATTCATTCATACGTTCTAAATGACGTATCAGTCCAATAGTGTTCAATTCGTTATATGAAATAACGGACAATAACTGCACTGATGCTTCCTCATGTTTACATTTCTTAGTGTTTCTAAACTTCGGATTGATTTATTTTCATTTCGAAGCTAAAGTAAAAATTAAATTATAATTACAGAAATATAGAGCCAAAAGGCTTCGATTTCGCATAAGTACGATGTATAAATTAAGGATATTATGGATCAATCCATATGTTATAGCCAAATACGGAAAGAAACTTCATAAAGGTTTAGAGTTTACTTAAAAGATAAATTCTGTCAGGAACCTGTATGTTCACCTTTTATTAATACAGTACTTAAATCAAGATTCACTGGCCTGACAGGTGTTTCTAATTCTTAGTTCTTATCAGAACCAGGAAGAAACCCTCTTAGTACAGCAGCAATCCTGTGTCAGAAAGTTAAATTTGAAGACCTTCGACAATTTACTTCAGTAATTCTTTATGCACTTACCGAGAGTTCACGTGTGTGTATACTAAACTGAAACAAGTTCCATAAAACAATATTGAAAAATGTGAAGAGCTTTTTACTAGACTTTTGACGTAATCGGACGTGTTATTTTAAGCTGTGAATGGAGAATTGACGAAAGACTTTTGTAAGTGATATTTGTTGCAAATGTGTCCTGAACACCACGCCATCTTATACCAGTGCTCTTACCCAAAAAATTCCTGCAGAAGTGCCGGCAAGGCTACAATTGCACGATAAGGGTTTTTTTTTTTTTTTTTTTTTATAGCTTCAGATACTTCACATTAAAAGTTATGGAAAAACAGTTGAACGAGACAATATTCGAGGAAGTATATCGGGAATTTATCAGACTAGGCGAACTACTACTTAACAATTAGCCGGGGAAAGTGAACTTTACGACACGTTTCCCCCCAGCAAGTGTCACAGACGTTGATGCCGAGAAAATGGAAGATCAGTTAGAATTGGTGACCACCACTCCTTCAGATTTTCAAGAGGTCCGCGCACGTAAAAAGCGGAGAACAACAGTTGCCCAACTACACATTGGCTATATAAACGCCAAAAATATAGACGAGGGAATAAAAATACACCCTGCAACGGTGACAGATTATAGATGGTTGACTAAAGAATTGGACAATAGAGGTATTCAAAAGTGGTCCTTCTTGGCGTCTGCGAAGACATTGATACAGAAGACATAGCTGCTGATCTTAACTTGTCAGCAGGATTTGGAGGCAAATCTTGTTAACAGGATTTGCCTCCAGTTAAGGTCAGCAGAATGTACAGATCCGACAGGACGCCCATGCAGTTAGTCCTTGTAGAGATCCACAACATATACAAAAATATCTGCAACTTGAAAACAATCTGCGAGCTCATTGTCACACCAGAGCCACTCCGGAAAAGGGCATCTTCTGGGCAATGCCACAGGTATCAAAAGTTTGGTCATGCCCAGAAACTATGTAAAGCTGAATTCAAATGTCTGAAGTATGGGGATAGCCACCCAACCAATATCTGCACAAAGCCAAAAACCACCTTGGTTAAATGTGCCAACTGCGGTGGCCCACATCCTGCCAACTATAAGGGATGTATTCAGCATCCAAAGAACAGACGAATGGAGACAGCCAAACAGTCCTCCTCCTCTAGTACAACAACACCAGAGGCCCCTGCTCCACAGCCGGAGGCCACAGTCAGAGACCTTCAAAAATAGAGGAAGCCAAAAGCAAACAAGTTATGTTGATGTGGCCCCACAAACAAACCAGCACCTACAAACCTAACAGCCGTTATTCGGCCTCTCTAGCAAACATGCTACAAGACTTCAGCCTGTTAAACCCTTGAACAGCCTCCACTAAATTTAAGATTTCTACGTGAAACACACGCCGTCCTCAAAGCACTTATAGATGAGTAGAGACAAACTTATCCAGCCTCTCTTCAGATCGTTGCATGAAACGCAAATGGCCTAAGAAACAATATACTGGAGCTTCAAGATTTCACTTATAGGCATCAGCCAGATATTATACTAATTAGCGAGACACATCTAAGACCCTCAGACAACCCTAAAATAAAGAGTTATCTCCTATATAAACACAACAGATTAATGTACAGAGGCGGCGGTACTGCCATCTTCATTAAAAATTACATCAAGCACCATTCTGTAAACAACCATACAACCACTAACCTTGAGATCACAGGCGTGAAAGTATTCACCAGCTCAGCTGGAAAACTGAAAATCTACTCAGCTTACAACCCACCCCTAAAAATTCTACTACACTCTGACCTGAATGCCATCTTATGCGTCAGAGCACCAATCATTATAGCCGGGGTTCTCAACTCCAAGCACCCTGCAGGAATTGTAGAACCACCAACAAGAATGGTTGCATCCTTTCCAACTACATGGGATCAAACAATGCTGTTGTGGCATGCCCCACCGAACCAACTCTTCTTAGCACGTTTGGCACTGCTGACATCCTGGATATAGCTATCCTGCAAGATATTAAACTCTAATACAGCTTAAAATCATTAAATGAGTTATCATCTGATCACAACCCAATTCTACTACAGCTGTGAAAACAAGAATACCTGTCTCCTCCTTCTCATTTCTATACATCATGGGAAAGACTGTCAACAGCACTCAAGGATTATATTGGATCTGTTCCTCACATATGCACAAAAGAAGAAGTAGAATCTGCAGTCACAAACCTCACCCAACAAATTAATTCCGCTATAACGGTAGCCACCTCCTACAAATCTTCACGCAAGCCAGGTCGTTTGTCCGAAGACATTATGAACTTGATTAGAGAAAAAAACAGAGCCAGGAAAAGATTTCGTAACACTCGCGCGCCACAAGATAAAACAGTTCTAAATAGACTAAATGGGGCAGTGAGAGATGCACTCAAGGCTCACAGAGACCAAGTACGGGAAGAAAAGTTAGCCTCAATCTCACCTACCGATCACTCTGTCTGGGGACACTACTGAGAAATATCAGAAATAAAGGCAGATCCCTTCCCCCAATATTTTCTGACCAGAGTCTTGTCCACACAGACAAGGCAGAAGCCATAGCAAAAAATTTAGAAGAGCAGTGCAAACCTTAATAAGAAAACCTAGACTTTGATCACATATAAAAAATTCACCGACATGTTAGACGCTCACTCAAACTTCCTGATACCAGTGCAGACCATATTGTACCCACATCACCTGCTGAAATATATAATATTATTAAAAATTTAAAGAACAAAAAAGCTCGTTGGCCAGATGGCATCACAAACATGGTGATCAAGCTGCTGCCCCGAAAAGCTGTAGTGAATCTGACCATAATAAATGCAATCTTAAGATTTAACTATTTTCCTTCCATCTGGAAACTGGCTGATGTAATCCCTTTACATAAGCTAGGCAAGGACCCACACCTACCTGAAAATTATCGTCCAATCTGTCTCATCTCCAACCTGGGTAAGGTTGCGGAGAAGGTCATCCTCTCACGACTTCAAACCTCAGTAAATGAACTGGACATCCTTCCTAAAGAACAGTTCGGTTTTCGGCAACACCATAGTACTACTCAGCAAATCCACAGAACTGTGGAATATATATTACCACCAGCTACAACTGGCGTCAATACACGGGAGCTGTTTTTCTTGATCTATCCAAAGCATTTGACAAAATATAGCAAAATATAGCACTTCGGATTGCTACACAAACTTATTTCAGCCGGTATCTCACTAAAAATGGTACATTTAGTTAGATAATATCTTTAAAACAGAATCATGTAAGTCAAAATCAATGGTACTACCTTATCTCAGCGCCATATCTTAGCCGGAGTACCGCAGGGATCCCTACTGGCTCCATTGCTGTTCTCTATATACATGTCAGATATCCCACACAATCCAATGTCATCCATCATAGCCCTTTATGCGGATGACACAGCATAAAGGGCTATGATGACACTGTTGGTCAGATCTCTCCGACCACACTTCATTATTAGAAAGCTTCAGGAAAACCTAAAATTAGAGAGATGGTTCTCCAAATGGAGACTGGAAGTAAATCCCCCAAAAAGTGCAGCCATTCTCTTCACGAAAAGGTCGACATCTCCTGCAGGAGACGTCATTCTATTCAATACCAAAATTCCCTAGCAGGCGGAAACAAAATACCTTGGTGTCTTAAAAAATTAACTTTCAATCAACACATCAAGGCTACGTGTGCAAAGTCTTCTAAAGCCATCGCCCAGATCTACCTCCTAATTAACAGGAACAGCAAGCTAAACGTCAGATTCAAATTGCTTTTATACCAGCTGATGATTCGTCCTATACTTACGCTTCTCCAGCCTGGACCCACACCTCCACTACAAATATTATCAAACTGCAACGTGCACAAAACAAGTGCTTAAGAATAATTCTGAACGCCCCATGGTTCGTCAGAAACAACCAACTTCACTGGGATTCAAATTTTCCTTATATTTTCTCTTTCCTACAATCTTTAGCAACGAAGTTCTTCTTAAAGACATTCATATGATCTAGTTCAGCAAGCTTTAGCCTACGAGGCAATATATGGATATATTCAAATATAAAAGACCAAAAGCAATTTTTAGCTTCCAGTAGTGATGCATAATCTCCACGCCCATCCAGGGCGAGCAAACTGCTCATAAAACTCTACCCTCACTGTAGCCGTAACAGAGAGCGGGGAATATGAAAAGCTTCTTGCTTCACCCCTAAAGACATTAATGTCAATTGTCAATAAAACAATACTGTCCTTGCTACATGTAATAAAGTAAACACAAAAGCGTAACAAAATTAATATCAAACAGATTTTTATTCACAGGAATAAACAGATTTTTGCTCACTGCGCGTATTTTTTTGGAATGAAATGAAAATTTCATTGTAGTGATAAACATCCCTTTCCCAACAGATACCATACTACAAATACAATAAAAACAAGTAGCTTTATTGTATCAATAAATACAATATAGAGACAATTAGTCTTCATACTATATGTAGCGACAATTAATTAAACTGGAGGCACATGAAATAAAAAAAGATTCGACGTTGTATAATGATAAACAACCCCCCCCCACCACCCTTACAGACACTATACATTATTATAAAGACAAGTCACCAATTTAATCGAAAACATTCAAACCAGCATACAGTACATATTTAGAACTTTGTAAAAATGCGCCCGCTCGATGCATAAGGGACAATACACCATCAAGAGAGTTCCCCTTGAACGAAATGAGGTGTGACATTGAGGTGAGGCATGAACACGAAATTAAAAGTTACGAAATCTGTGAGATTCAATCTGATATTTTTAATATATTTCATTGGGGGAAAAATGCCTGTTGCAAATCAGCTAAACTGATTACACGACCCACAGATTGAAAGCCAGTGATCTCTGATCTATATTATACAATACTCATTTTATTAAGATTAAAATATTATAATAAATTATACACTTTTCTGTTTCAGATTGGTAAATTTATGAAAGGTCTTGAATCTCGAGCTGATTTTCCCGGAATCGAGACTAGAAAGATTAGAAAATTTCCCGGGACAGAAACCCTACTGCTGACTAATGCTCTTCTCAATTTGACAGCAATTCTCTGGTCTTTACAACCTCTGAAGTATGCCCCTTGAATTTCAAACTTCAATCCATCATTTCAAGACCCAATGCTTCTTCATTATACTTCCGCATGTACACAGGGATTGAAAAATTTTGTGTGGTTCACCAGTCAATCAAATATCTCACTAGTCAGGTGTTAGTCTGAATGGAGCACTAGGATCGCTTATTATTATTATTATTATTAGCTAACCCAAGCTTCGAAGTAGGTGGGATTAACTTGCCTCACTCATCTACACGTAATCCTTATAAGTAAATGCAGAAATTTCTGTTTTATCACTCTTTCTCAATTATTATTATTATTATTCTGTATACTCTGTATTCAAAAATTCTGTATAGTCTTTATTGTTAATATTAGAAGAACAATGTGTTGTAAATACATAATATAGAAGCAAAAAAGTATTATTAAAAATCTTAATTGAAATCCAATGTAGAAAATGCAGCACTTAGTGCTGAATTCTGTACAAAAAATCTGGAATTGTATAGTTCTTCCAATAAAAGACGATTCATTATTAAAAAAAAAATTAATTAATTAAAAAAAATAAATAACATCGGCAGTGAGTCCATAGTCTCACTGGAGATATCTAAAAGAATCAAACAACCAAAAAAAAAAAAAAAAAAAAAAATACTAATATAAAAAATACTAATCAAAGTACATTTATAGGTGTGTTTTTAAATTAATATAAAGAAATTATACCATTTAAGAAAATTAGAAAGAAATCTGTAGCATTTCTTTCCAAGTTTTCATGTCCACTATTATGGTTCAAATGTTGCATATTTTCTCAGCAGTTACAAATAGGTCAATTACCGCTGTTCGCTGCGCATACACGTTAGGTAGTCGTTTTGCGATACGCCCGAGAGCTTTCTAATAAAATGATGCACGAGTATTCTATCCACTATTTTTTTGGTGGATACAATAACCATTCCATTTCGACTAAATTGGTGATAATCATCGAGAAAAACATGCATAGTCGTGATAAGTAAGATAAAAATACAGAAATCTAAAAAAAAAAAAAAAAAAATAGCATTAGTGAGAGAAAAAAATCATTCTCTTCGAAATTTCAAAATTTGCATATCATGAGATTCCATACCTTTAGAATATTTCGGGACAACCTAAAAAGCTAGGGTGTAATAGAACGTCCTCCCTAGACTGCACGTTAAACTCGGAAACCGTTGGCATGGAAAAAGTCCAATATTTAAAAAACTAGTAGAGACCACCAAGCTTTTTTAGGCCATTCCAAAATATTCTAAATATAAGGAATTACATGATATGCAAATTTTTAAATTTCCAGGAAATGATCCTTTTTGCAACAAGAAAGCTGGCGATTAAGCTGACCCCCCCCCCACGTGATTCTAATTACTCAACTAAAAATTCTCGCTCATCACGGACGAGCACATTTTTCAAGCATTACAGAGTATGCAATGCCTCATCAAGACCCTAAAATAAAAATCTTACACTGATCAACGTTAAACGGGCATCCCCATTGATATGCCTACCTTTCCAGCTTATTCAGATCCTTGTGAAGCGCCACCAATCAGTTCTACATTTAATAACCTACCCAAACTTCACATCATCAGGGAGATATCTCTGTATTTCAGTGGCAATATCACTGATATGAAGGTTGTATAAAGCCCTGTGAAACCCCATTTAATTCTTCTTCTTCTTGATAATGCTTTGTGTATCATCAGAGACAGACAATCCATTCCACCAACCCAATATCTAAACCCATAGGTTGCAGATTACAAATGCCTTCAAGGATTTCATTAAACAGCCAAGTCAATGGTGCGTTAGTTGTTTAGCACCTTCCTTTAGAATACGTGGAAAAATTTCATTCAGTCCCACCGTCTTAGCTAACATTCAGGGTACTTAGTATTCCAAAATACATCTATTTCACTCACTTCTAATTCTTCAACTGTCTCCCCATGGAGAGATGAAGGAATAAAACACTCTAATAAAGTCAATCAGCTGTACTATAACATTTGGCTTGGTCAATCGATCACCTGTTCCGTATAGCATGACTATTCGTACATTATCATTCCTTGTATTGCTGGCCACATAAAAGGATTCTTTGGGATCGTCCTGGAATGTAGCGCTAGTCTCCTCGTATTCTATTTTTTCCGCTCCCAAATATACTACCTACCTTACTCGCTTGAACTTTATATTCTCATCCAACGATTCACAACCTCTCACTATACTTTCTTTATAACTCTATTCTCATCTGCCATTCTTTATTGATATTATTCATCCATTTTACCCCCCCCCCCTTTAATTTTTCTCACTCATAGTTATGCATTTTGCCATTGCTGTTAAGAAATGGTCCTTAACTCCTACCATGCACTATTAACATCTTTGGTTTCCAATTCCACCGTCCATGGTACTGCTCAAGTTGGTTTCTAAAACTATGAAAATCGCATGGTTATGCAACATAGGTCAATATCACATGGTCACTCTTACAAAGAGTAATCATGTTGTATTTTATTTTAATAATTATATACCAAAACTAAATTATATATATAACTTTCCGTTTCTGTATAATCCTTTAGTTTTATTTTGTTACTCGTTTGTTATATACAGTATATATATGAGAAAACGAACAATAAAAGAAAGGGAGATGAAGTTGGGTGAATTTTCAGAAGCCGATCTACACGCGGAATAGTGTATCGCATGTTACGCGTATCGGTCAGACCATAATAGCAAACTTAACACAAGGTTAACTTGTTCTTTGATTCCCCCCCCCCACACACACACACACACTAAACTGAATTAGGAGAAAAAAAAATCAAAGTTGGTGCTGTGGGAATGACTTCCCTCCGGAAAAACAAAACCGACCTCGAACAGATCTCATAGCGGTGTTAGTATAATGGATTCTGAAGTGTGAATTTAAGTAATTCCTGGAGTTCATACCAGCACCACCCTTGATGGAATTGTCTCCATCAAGGATCTATACAATGTGGTCTATACAGTGGCGCACCCAGAGGGGGGGGGGGGGGGGGGAAGGGGTCCGGGTACCCCCAAAGAAAAGGAAAAAACACTAGAAAATATTCCAAAAATCTTTTCCTAATTAAAATTCATTTTTTTTATTTATGTTGTGTCGTGTCTATTTCTATACTACTTATGAATTAGCGATCATTGCAGATGCTCAGTCATAGGTCGTATGCGATGCGTAGTGTGTATTCGCAAATCGTCTACTCAATCCCTCCCCCCCACAAGGTTAAATCCTGAGTGCGCCAATGGGTCTATACATGATCTCTTTGGCCTAAATAATAACCTAATCTAAAATATTAAAGATGCTTGCAAGAACAATTTTGCAGAAAATTTTGCTAATGATACATAACAGGTTTATGCCCTTCCAATTATTACAGTTAACTAAATCTCCTTTCTTTGGTATTTTTACTATTATTTCTGTATTCCAAACCTTATGGAATGTCTCTTTTTTCCCAGATATTTTTGGAATAGTGGATAGGGCATATCTATGATTGTCGTCGTGTCAGATTTTAGAGCCTATGCGTACCATCATGTCCTACCGCTTTCCCAATTTTCATTTCTTTATTAGCTTTTTTTTTTTTTATCTCCAATTTAGATGGCGGGATTGTATCAATTTTTAATTCATATACTCCTTTTTTTTTTTTTTTTTTTTTAATTTCTGTTTGTATTCTATCACTGCTATTGTTCAAGATTTGACTAAAATGTTGCCTCCACCTTTCCAACTGTTCGTCTGTTGACACTAGAATTTTTCCCATTGAGATCCTTCACTGGGACATTCTTTTGCATGGCTTCTCCTGAAAGTCTTCTTATAATACTGTGCAACTCTACTGTTACGTTGTCTGGTTGGCCGTTTATCTTTTCTAGCACTTCTCTTAACCTTTTTATTTAAAATCTCATTATTATTCGTGACACCTCCAAGGAGTTCGAAGACTCATCGCGGGAGGACACCTAGTGTACAACTCTCCGTCTCCACCACTACCGAACCTCTACTACCAATCAACTACATCAGCGCCATCCACCGCCCACCACCACCACAACAACAAGTATCTTTTGTCTGTAAATTGCGTGTGTTCTGAAGGGCCGATTTGTCTGTATTGACCGATTTATATTTGTCTTTAAGTTCATTCTCCATTTGGGGAGTATTTCTTGCACACAATTTCAGCTTTATTTTTTTCCTTTCATCCACTAGTCTGTAAGTTACCATCGATAACCATTTTTTTTCTTTCTTTCTTTTAAGCATATCCTAAAATATGTTCTGCTGTATCATTAAGGACTTTTTTTTTTTACCTTTTTCCATTTAGCCTCTATATCATCATTCCTTATATCCTCTCTTCCTTCTGTCCATATTTTCCCTTAACTTTATTTTAAATTCATTGCAGAGTTTAGCATTTTGTAATTTAGAATTATCAGATTTCCGTCTATTAAATATTTTCCCCTGATGATTTTCTTTTTTTTTTTTTTTGAATATATAACTGCATAGATCCTATTATTAGGTGATGATCTTTGCCGATATCAGCACTTCTTTTATTTCGGACATCTAATAACATTTCCCTGCACCTCTGGCTAATGGTAATATAATTTATTTGATTCTGTGTTTTGCTATCTGGTGACATTCATGTTACTTTATGTATTCTCTTATGCTGGAAGATTGTGCCACCTAAGTTATATTTGCCACATAGTTCCACCAACAGTTCACCATTTACATTTCTGTCTCCCCAACCATTACATTTTACAGCCCCTCATTATTTGTACCAACTTTAGCGTTGAAGTCACCCATGAGAAATGTGCTCTCGTTACTATGTGTCATCATCAAGGTTTATCAAGCAAAGTGTATACTTTTTCTCTTTCTTCAAAGGATGCTTTCTCAGTTGTTACGTAGCAGTGAGCAACTCTTAGTCTTCTAAATTTTGTTTTAAGATTAACCGTTATTCGTTCTGAAATTGGTTCCCACCCCATTTTTGTTGTTGGAATGCTCATAAGGATTCCAACTCCATATTGATGTATATCAGTTATATTAGGCATGCCTGAATAAAGAAATACATTCCCACTGGGAAAATTTATTCTACCAGTACGATTCCATCTTACTTCGCTAACTCCCAATAATTCAATTATATATATTTCCATCTTCTTTCTTAGTTGTGCTAGTTTTCCTGTTTGATAGTGTTTTAACATTCAATTGGCCAATTCGTATCCTAATTTTCCAAGCTTTAGTCGATACCAAGGAGTCTGTCCAATTTCTGCATTTATTCGACTTGAAAACAGCCAGCATTTAAATTTTCGGAGACTTGCGGGTTGTTAGCCCACAGAGTTCCTATTATGGTGGTATGGCTGCTACCTCAGCATCCAGACATGCATTTTATACACAAGCAGTTACTCTCGTGCAGATGTTTCGGTTATGCCGCCGATACCGGGTTACCAGAGCCTCACATTTGTGATAACACGTTTTACACGAGAAGGTGAGGGTGGTGTTTGAGTGGGAGAGGATATATATATATATATCATGAAGTCTAGGCCTTCATAATATTACGCAATCACCATCACTTAGAACTCCAGGTAAGTGACTGCGTAACGAAAATCAAGTAGATAAAGTCGAGTGTAAAAAGAAGGATATTATTTAGTATGGTGACTTATCATAAACCATGCCACTGATGACTGGGTCATAACTTCAAGTTTTCCTGGAGCAAAAATTTAAAATCTACCGCATGCAACTGAAAAACAGAAAAGAAAAGAAAAAAAAATCGTAATTCTAGTAGATACAAAAGGATTAACTAGCAGTTGGAAGAAGCGAAAGTGAAGAGTGAGAAAGTGAAATTTAGACATGATATAAATTGAATTAAGAAGGGCAACGACGGTAAACGATTCGATGTGTAAGTTGTGTAGAAGGAATGAATGCGAATTTTTGGATGTGTTCGAGGGAAAAAATGGATTTGTTTAAGAGGGACAGCCTACACTTGAATGCGTTTGGATCAAGGAGACTCGAGAAATTAATTGGTAAGATATCTAACACAGAGAACTAGATTATGATGGGAGGCATAGTGAGAATCTGAAGAATGACAATGTTATGTAACCATGTTAATGATGGGAATGTGTATTATCATGGAAATGATCATGAAGAGAGAAAACTTTTGTGTTCATCTGGTTAGGCTTTATCAATCATGTGCAAGGATGTCTGCATGTTAAGGCACTAGATACTAAAACAGAGATCTATAAATTGTCCAACTCAGTTATGCAGATTACAGAGAAATTTAAATTATGTCTGTGTACGAATGCTAGGAGTATCAGAAATGAAAGTGGTAGAGTTTGTTGCACTGGTGAATAGGTTGGTATCTCGGATTGTAGGCATTAGTGAGAATTGGCTATTGGAGGCAAACATTCTGATGTAAAAGGCACGGTATTTTTTTGGGAGGATAGACAGGATAGAAGATAAGGGAAGTGTGTGTGCTAATGTTACTGGATGATTTGAATCCAGTTACAGCTGGGACCAATAACAGAAATACTAGTCACGGTTTTCCATGAAGCAGCGAGGGTGAAACCATGTGGTATGAAATGGAATCTAACACGATCAAGTGCATATTAGAGTGTTGTTACATACCTAGTGACAAATAAATGCATTACCAAATAAAGATGACGAGTGCAAAACGAGTAATCATAACGAGGGACTTTAATTAACCAAACTATGACACAGGTTGACAGCAGCAGAATTCTCTCTGATGGAGAGCATGAGTTTGCTAAAAGAAAATCATGTTTTAGCAATTTATTTATTATAACAAGGTGACAAATGTATTGGAAAAGAGGAATACATACACAGTAGTATATTTAGATATTGCAGAGACCTTCGACAGATTGCCATACGACAAGCTAATAATTAAACTCTAAAAGATGAGGATGAATGGTAGATTAGTGCACTGGATTGGAGATTGATTGTCTTACAGGTATCAACAGGTTGTATATGGGGAGTAATATCCCAGAAGAGGAAGGTCACTAGTGGTGTACCTCAGGGGTCAGTTTCAGAGCCATTCTTGTTAAATTTGTATGTAAATGACATTGGAAGGGACTTAAATGGTGATATGCAGTTGTTTTCAGATGATGCAAAGTTGGAGAGAGTTATGAAAAGTAGAGCAGATGTTGTAGCCTTGCAAGAGGACTTCAAGATACTTTGTGAAAGGGCAAGCATGTTGGAATGCAGTTTAATATAATGCAAAGTGTAAGGTTTTAAAATTTGGGAAACAAAGTTGGGATGCAGAGTATAGGATTGATGGGGATATCCTAGAGGTGGTGGAGGAAATGAAATATCTATGGGTGATGGTGAATAGAGACTTGAAATTTCGGGGACAATTTGCTAAAATTATGAGAACAACAAAGAAGATTATGGATATGATGCAGAGAAAACACTGACATGTAGAAGTAAGAATACTATGGTTCCATTGTACATGGCTTTGATCAGGCTGCATATGGATTACTGTGAACAGATTGGGTTGCCTAGTTCTCAAAAGGATGATGAGTTGTTGGAGAGGATCAGAGACAACTGACTGAGTAGGTTTCTGGAATGTGGAGTATGAAAGACAGATTGAGAGAATGCAAATTGCATAGCCTAGTGGATATAAGGAACAGATGATCAAGACAAATAAGTTTCTAAGGGGTAATTACCAGATTAATATAGATGAGTTTTTCATAGAATGTCTGAACATGAGGAAATTCCTGGAAGCAGTATAAAGAGGGTGTGGACAAGGGGAGGGGAGTACATTTTTTCCATGGAGAGAGAGAGAGAGAGGTGGGTGATTGGAATGCACTGCTTGAAAGTGTGGTGAGTGTAGAGACGGTGAATGCATTTAAGTCAAGGTGTGATGAGCTGTGCATGTGAAAGTGGAACCTTCCATGATGAGTCTCTTGACTTCGTGGAGGTCTGATGATGATGATGATGATAATAATAATAATAATAACAGTTTAGGTTTTGATACAGTAAGTGGGGATAAACATCATTAATGTTTGTTGGCCCAGTTCCAGGTATCGACTCAAAGGAAAAAATTGATGCCTCAATTTCGAACTTGGAAAAACAGACAACTGCATTAACAGTTGCCACTGCAGATGTGCCACCCACAAACTCCAACCAACTTTCAGATAGGATTAAAAACATAATCCATGTAAAGAACAGGTAGGTCCCAATACCACAGAATGCTGGTCTCAGAATACTAACCAGTTCTCAATAGGGCTACAAATGAAGTTTGGACAGAGACTCAAAGTTTAGGGGTCACATTGCTAAAATTGTAAAAACATCACAACAGATTATGGCAATGAGGAGGACCTTGACATGCTGAAGCAAAAAGGTTCATTTGTATAAGTCTTGATCAGGCTGCAAGTGGACTACTGTGCACAGATTTGGTCACTTGGTTTTTTGAGGAAATGAGGATATATTACAGAGGATCCAAAGGAAGTTGACTAAGTTCAGGTCAGATTTATGGTAGGTAAATATAAGGACAGATTGAGAATGTAACTTGCAGAGCCTTGTGAACAGGAGAGGGAAGGTGAATGAGATAAATACGTTTGTTGAGGGAGTTGTTACCAGATAAATGTGGAAGAGATGTTTCATTGCATAGAGAGAGACAAGCAAGAGGCCATCTCTGGTAGCTATATAAGGGTATGAGCAAGGGAGTGAGGAATAACCTCCTCCTACTATGGTCTATCTGGTCTTTAGCTAGAAAGTCATTAGAGGAATTTTGAATAATTTAGATAGCAAAAACCCTATGTAACTGACAGTATCTCTTTATTGCTTTGAACAGATGTGCTCAAAACATTTGCTCTGGAACAAATATTCATCCCTTATCCAACCTACAATTCCCCCCCCCACACACACACACACAGCATCTATCTTAAGGCATAAAAGTAAACTTATGTTCAATCTAATTCTATAAAAGGCATCCAAGGAGTCCAAAGACTCATCGAGGGAGGGCACTCTGCTCTACAACTATGCATGTCCATCACTTAATCCACCAACTACAGCAAACTGCTACTACCATCATCACCTACACCAATGCCATCTGCTGCTCACCACCACCACTAGTATTTTTTGTCTGTAAATTGCATGTTTTCTCAAGGCCAATTTGTCTGTATGCAGGATGAAGAGCCCAAGTTTCCAGGCGGGGAAAACCCTGCTACCTCTGTATGAGATCAGCTAACTCACCTTCAACTGAAAATTTAGCATTTTGGGTTGAACATCATCTACTTCAACTCCCTTTCCACATTTTGAGTTTCTGTTAACTTTTTTTCACGTCAAGTATTGATACCTTTGCCTGATTGCATTCTGCTTGAGTATTCTATATCACATCTTGTTTTATTTAACAATCTTTCAAATTAATTACTCCAGATCCTTGTCTTCAGTTTTCAAGATACCTTTATCATCTCCAATTCCTTTAACTCTTTCCTGAATTTCTAAGTTTTTTTATAGCTCCAAAACATTTTTTGCTGATTCTGATTGTCTAATTTTTATGAGTCTTCTGATGACTTTTGTTTAGCTACTTTCACAGACTGCTTCACTTCATTTCATGTTTTATCTGTATTCCCTCAGAGCAAATGTTGACTTCATCCTGCTCAAAACTAAATTGTGAGCACCTTCTATTTCTAATCTCCTGTACCTTTCTGTGGTGAGGCAGTAAAGATATTGCTATCAACAATAACCAAGTCAACGAGATTCTCTTATTTCTTGTATCTTCTCTACATGTGAAGATCTTTATGTTGGAATGTGTTAATGATGATTAGCATACTGAAAAGAATTCCAGCAAGTAATCAACATTAATATCAACATAACTTATTTTAATTTGGATTCCTTTGTAATTTATCTTAACAGGCAACATCCCAAAATTCACTTCACAAATGGGAAGAACAGACAAGATCAGCTACCATCTGAATGGAAGAACATAAAAATACATCTGCAGTCATGACTATGGTGATCAATCTGACGTTGCGACTATGATTTACATATGGCCTCACAGAATCAATTGGAAAAAGACCATCATACTCTATCACAGTAAATTTAGAAGAGAAAGACTGTTTCTAGTATCTGCTGTTGCTCTTAAAAATCGGTCTAATTTAAATACATATGGTTGCATAAAACTTCCAAAATATGGGAAACACTAATGCTTCGAGATCGCAGTTTACATCCTAGAAGTGCCTCACCTACTTAGGACTCTAGTCAAATTTCATTCTATCTAGTTTTCATTTCCTCAACTGCTGTTTAGATCTCTGTGAAAGATAATTAGTACATTAGTACATCCTCAATACACCCTTCTGTTGAAACAGAGGCACAAATAAGTCTCATTGTCAATTTCCCCATTTTGATGTTTACAATATCAATACTTGATATTGTCTCGGGGGGGGGGGGGGGGGGGCTGTAACCCCTAGAGAGTGCATCCCCTGGGTGGCTGATAGGGAAGCCCACCACGTGTGTGTATGGTGGGGTGGTCCGAATATACTGAATAATAACCCGTGGACCAACAGGGCCAATCATCTTGATTGTAAGCGAAGTGGCACTCCCATGGACCCCTAGCTGGATCTATTCTTCCTGTACTTTGAGGAAGATCCACTTACTTTAATCTTTCCTATAAGGCCTTATCAGCCAACTCTTCTTATCTTATGACCCTTATGCTATTAGAGTACTCGAGGGCCATGGGGTATTTTCATTTCTGACCTCACAACTATGCCCTCTCTAGAAACATTACTATAATTCTTCTATAATCTATTCTTTCCCCCTTCAATATACCCTATTCCTCCTATGGGTTTAAATTCGGAAGAAGGCTAGTTCAGAAGCCTTAAGGTAGCAACCCTACCACTGAACTATTCCATCGTCAGGCTAGTCCTCTGACATGGAGAACATAATTCTACTCGTAAGCTGACAGAAAAAGATAATCGGATTGAATCTATGGAAAATGACCCTGGAATGGAAAAGGTAAAACAAAAATGGAAACGACAAAATATATACACATAGCAAACCGGAATGTAAGAGGAATAGCATATAAAGAAATAGAATTAGACCAACTATTAAATTAAAGAAATTTTAAAATAGCAGTAATCACTGAAGCAAAAAAGAAATTAAAAGGAACTATGAGAACCGAAAATTTTAATGTGATATACAGTGGAGTTGACAGAGACCAAAGAGCACAAGCAGGAGTCATGATTTGGATTCATAACTCCCTTTCAAAACAGTTAAAACATTATAAATTATGGAATGAAAGAATAATAGAGGCTAGAATAAAAATAGATAGAGGCTATTTAACAATAATTGGTTTATATGACCCAGAAGAAGGAAGAGAACAGGATGTTAGATCTAGAATAAGGGAAAGCTCTATCAAAATTTAGAGCTACTCTTCCAAGATCTAACAAGAAAACAAAGTTATGCAGGAATATACTTGTACTCTAAAAAAAAAAAATAAAATAAGAAAAAAAGAGGTAAACACATTTTATATAAAAGAACATGTCACATCCTAGTTTGAAGATAATGAAAATTAAGAAACGTGGAATGTCTAGATTGGAATGAGCTGTAAAGAAACATTAATGTTAAATTATGATATGTGTTAAATTGTATGTCTAAGATAGAAATATATTTGTTGAAACATGAATGTAAAGTTATATTATGTGCAAGACAAGGGCTGTACATCCATCTGTTAACGAAAGACCACCAAAGGCTACTACCTGACCACTTAATGACATAACGTATGATGATTGAGAACTCGTGGAAAGCGAACGTAACAACCCTTCCATGAAAGCAGTGCTCGACAGAGAGAGAGAGAGGAGAGGTGACGTCACCCCCAGAGAACGAATGGGAAGGAGTTGTGAGTATGATTGGAGTGCTGATAGAGGGCGCTGGAAAACAGGATAAAAGGTGCTCGCACGTAATTTGAAGCTCTCTCTCTCTCGATTTTTTCTGTTCCTGTGTCTTTCCTCATACGGACAGCATGGCTGAGGACCAGAAGGATGCCTGGCGCCGGTGACCTGCAACCTTTTCCCCGTTGCTGATCGACCCGAGTCGGACAAGGCTACCTGCGAGATGACGGCAGAATTCCAGATTGAGCCATTGTTAAGCCAGTACCAATGTAAGACAGCAAAGGATCTCCTTTGAAGAAGAGTCATGTGAACCGCAGTGACCCATGAGATGACCGAATGATTAGCAAAGAAGCCTGGCCATTTTTGTAGTGACCACGTGGCGGCAACTTTAGATTCGTGGTATCGTAAAGACAAGGTGGTAATGTACTGAACTTTATTTTTTTTTGTATAATAGTTAATCATAGAGGAAAGAACGAACTTGATTCTATCCAAGAAAAGAGGAATCCTAATGGAAATTTGTGCTCAGTGTCCTAGTGTCTGTTTGGACTGATAATCCGAGAACTGAACATTATGCAGTTGCTAACTAGTACAGAAGAAATATAACATCTGAACGATTAGTTGAACAAATTGATAAGTTAATTGTGTTGCGTGTGAGCCTAACTCACATATAAGATGTGGATAGTGTACTTGTAAAGTTGAATATTGCTTATTCAGTTAAAATGTGATATAGTGTTCATAAATTGAGATATTTTACACTTAGTAGTGACCTTTTTTTGGTAATTTAGATTGAAAGGGGGGAGGGGATTTGATTTCTTCACTTGCATAACTGATAACTGGGTAATGAAATTGTTTTTTCTATCCTTGATATGTGTAACCTTAATGTAGTCTCATTTAGCCATTAATAAATGTGTTTTGTTAATATATACCTGAGAGTTGTCTGAGCACGAGACTGACTTACCACTTGTAAAATTACGGACCTGTGCAATACGGGGATACCAAGGGAGTTAAGAGTAGATTGGCCATGACTGTATTTCACGATCTCCAACGTTAACCAAACTCCATTAGTTGGATTAGATAACATGTTAGTTCTGGTGAACTTTCTCAGGACAAGAAGTTTCTGTTCCTAGGTTCTGACTGGCACAGCTCTAACAAATCAAATTTTGTCAGAATTCAAAAAGGGAAAGTGCTGCCAGAAAATTAATTCAGAGTAAATCTTAGTAAGCACAAAAGAACTATTAGAAATTCCAGTTAAGACAAAAAACACCATGACGTAACAAGGATAATACTGATTTTTATAATCAACTACAAAACATATATAATAAAATAAATAAAAATGATTATGTAATTTTAGCAGGAGACTTAAATGCAAGAATTGGAAACACGAAAATTAATAATAATAGAGGAATACATGAAGAACATACCCTAAACAGGAAAAAATTGATCGACTTTGTAGTTTATAATAACCTAAAAAAAATAATGAATTCCTTCTATAAACATAAAGACATACATAAATATACTTGGGCAACAAGAGGATGGAAATCAATATTAGATTATTTTATATTAAATGAAAAGACATCAAAATTTTCACTAGATGTTAGAGTTCACAGAGGATATGAAATAAGCAGTGATCACTTCCTTGTTAAAATAAAATTAAGATTACCACCTAAATGGCTACAAGTAACAAGAACAGAAAGAAAACTTGAAACATTTGTTTATAAAACTAGACTATTGAATGACACAAATGTACAATGGCTATATGAACAAAGAATTAACCAATATCTAGATAAAATAAAACAAAATGAAGAAATAGAAATAGAATGGCTTAATATAAAAACGATACTAAATGCAGCAGCAAATGAAAGCTTAGGAAAGACCAAAATATTCAATGAAAAGAAAAAACTGAAGATATGGGATGATACAATCAAAGAAATAATCAAAAAGAAAAAAGAAGCCTATCACAAATGGTTAAGCAGTAAAAGATTAGAAGATGAAATAGAATATAAAAGAATAAGAGCCATAGCTAAAAGAGAAGTCAGAAAAAGACAGAGAATCATGGAACAAATTTGTCTCTAATTTAGAACATGATTTATATAAAATAAGACCCAATGTATATAAGAATATGAAACCCTTAAATGCAGATACCAAAGAAAACATGAAATTAAACACCGAATTGAAATTAGAAGAATTTCTAAATTACTACACAGAATTGTGGACAGACAAATATTTTATAAAAGACAACTGGCAAATAATTAACGAAAATGAAAAGGAAATAACTAAAGAAGAATTAGAAATCAGCCTGAAAGAAACAAGAAATGGAAAATCAGCTGGAGAAGATAAGCTAGGTTCAGAACGATATAAATACGCAGGAACAAGATTCAAAGAAAGACTCTTATTATTTTTAAATAAAATTTATTCAACTCGTATCCCCCCCCCAATAGAATGGAAAAAAGCAATTGTGATTCCATTCTTTAAAAAAGGTAATAGAGATGACCCTAAAAATTATAGAGGTATCAGTATACTAAATTCTGGAAAGGGGGAAAGGCAAAGGAACTAGGAGATGGATATAAATTGTTCTATCTGGAGCGAATAACGAGGGAAGAAATGGTGTAGGAATTGTGGTGTGTGGCAGAATGAAGGGTGAAGTACTGGACGTGGGTAGAAGGAACGACAGGATCATGCGAATGAAATTGGGTCTTGGAGAAGAGCGGGTGGTCGTATTATGTGTATATGCCCCGCAAGTTGGTTGTACAGCAGAGGAAAAAGATGAGTTCTGGAACGTGTTAGATGAAGAAATGAGGGAATTGGAAGAAAATGAGATGGTGATTGTCGGAGGAGACTTGAACGGGCACATAGGAAGACAGAATAGAGACTGTGAAAGGGTGCATGGTGGCCACGGAGTGGGAATGATGAACCAGGAAGGAGAGAGGGTTGCGGACTTTGCAGTAGCGTTTGATCTGGCAATTGTGAACTCGTTTTTCTTCAAGAGGGAAGAACATTTGATAACATTTAGAAGTGGTAACAACAGCTCACAAATTGACTACATTTTGACTAGAAGAAAACATCTTAAGGTTGTGACAAATTGTAAGGTAATTCCAACAGATCAAGTAGCACAACAACACCGACTGCTGTGCGCAGACTTTAAATTAAGATCGAAGATAAGAACTTCTGGTTGCCATGGGATGAAGACAATTAAGTGGTTTCGCTTAAAAGAAGAGAGTGTGAGGAATCGTTTTAGGGAGAGAGTGTTAGAGAGGATTTCGGATGGACTGGAAAGTGTACAAGATTGGTGGAAACATAATTCAAAAGTAATCCTGAGCTGTGCAATCGAGGTGCTTGGTGAGACATCTGGAAAGATTAGAGAGCAGAAGGAGGGTTGGTGGTGGAATAATGATGTACAAGTGGCAGTGACAGCTAAGAGGAAGGCAAAGCAGAAGTGGGATGAGTCAAGAGTGGAAGAGGACAGAGAGGTGTACAAAGAGAGAAAGCAAGAAGCCAAGAGAGTTGTGGCACAGGCGAAGGCCATGGCATATCAAGATCTGTATGATCAATTAGAAACAAAGGAAGGACAGAGAAAAATTTACCAACTAGCAAAATGTAGAAATAAAGCAGCTAAGGACATCTTACATGTGAGGCAGATCAAAGATGCTGAAGGAAGAGTATTATGGAGGGATGTGGACATAAGAAACAGATGGAAAATATACTTTGAGGGACTTCTGAATGAGGAAAATGCAAGGACTCACAGAGGAGATGGGCAGCCTTCTGAGGGGATGGTGCAGAACATCAGTAGAATGGAAGTGACGGAGGCCATGAAGAGGATGAGGAATGGAAAAGCGGTGGGCCCCGACAGAATTCCAGTGGAGGCATGGAAGGCACTGGGGGAAGAGGGAATTGACCTGCTGTGGGACCTGTTAATGAAAGTTTGCCAACAGGAAAATATACCCGAGGAATGGAGGGAGAGTACTCTTGTTCCCATCTACAAGGGTAAAGGGGATGCACAAGACTGTAAAAATTACAGAGGAATAAAGTTGATGTCCCACACATTGAAGATCCTAGAAAGGGTTCTTGATGGTAGATTGAGGGAGGAGGTGGAGATTGCAAAGGAACAATTTGGCTTCATGCCTGGTAGATCAACAACAGATGCTATCTTTGGGTTACGACAGATGATGGAAAAATATCGAGAGAAACAAAGGGAGCTACATCTGGTATTTATTGATCTGGAGAAAGCATACGATAGGGTGCCAAGGCAAGAAGTCTGGAGGTGTCTGAGGGAGAAGAAGGTGCCGGAGAAATATGTCAGGTTGGTGCAGGAAATGTACAGAAATGTGAAGACAAGTGTTCGGACCTGTTTGGGACAGACAGAAAGTTTTCAAGTAACAGTTGGCTTGCATCAAGGGTCAGCATTAAGTCCGTTTCTGTTTAATATTGTGATGGAGGTGGTAACAGAGGAGGTGAGAGAAGATGCACCTTGGACAATGTTGTATGCAGATGACATCTTGCTGTGTGTAGATACAAGAGAAGAAGCGGAAACTAAACTGGAAAGATGGAGAAAAGTACTGGAAGAGAGAGGTATGAGACTGAGCAGAAGTAAGACAGAGTATATGTGTTGCGCAGTGGGCGGTGGCCAGGAGACAGACCTGGAGCTGGAAGGAAATGTCATCAGGAAGGTGAGAGACTTTAGATACTTAGGTTCGACAGTGGAAGAAGATGGAGGAGGTGAGAAGGAAGTGGGATGCAGGATACAAGCAGGTTGGAGGAACTGGAGGGAGATGGCTGGAGTGTTATGTGATAAGAGGGTGCCGATCAATCTGAAAGGCAAAATTTATAGGACAGTAGTGAGGCCAGCTATGACATATGCTATAGAAACTGTGGCCCTGAGGAAAAATAACATCAGCAGGATGGAAGTAGCAGAGATGAGAATGCTTAGGTGGATGTGCGGTGTGACCAGAAAGGATCATCTGAGAAATGACTATGTCAGGGGAACAGTGAAAGTTACGAACTTAGGAGCGAAAATACAGGAGGCAAGGTTGAGATGGTTTGGTCATGTGATGAGGAGGGAGGATGAATATGTGGGAAGAAGGGTCATGCAGATGGATGTGCAAGGAAGGCGGAAGCGTGGGCGGCCAAAGAAGAGATGGAGGGAGCTGGTAGAAGAGGACTTGAAGATGAAGAACTTGGATGTGGTGACAGCCCAAGACAGGAAGGTGTGGAGGAGACTCATAACAAACAGTGACCCCACTTAAGTGGGAGAAGCTGCAGAAGAAGAAGAAGAAGTATACTAAATTCCTGTTACAAAATATATAGCAGAATCTTAAATAGCAAGCTAATGAAATATTCCACACTCCTAGCATTTGACAAAGTTAAAAGAAACATTATTTAACATATTAAAAGAAAGACAAATACCAAATAATATCCTAAAAGCTATCGCAAGTATATGTGAAAATAATCAAATACAAATAAGATTAAATCACGAGCTATCATATATGAGAGAGATAAACCAATCCGACAAGGATGTCCCCTCTCAGCAATTTAATATTTACTTAAATGAAATAATAATAAAATGGAATAAAAATATACATCAAGGAATTAAACTTTCTCCTACAATGAACTTAAACACCCTCCTTTTTGCTGACGACCAAATAATAATTACAAATTCTGAAGATAACTTACAGAAAGCCATTTTAGATCTAAATGAGAAGATTATGGTATGATAATATCAACAGAAAAATCAAAAACTATGGCCTTTAAAGGACAAGATCCAGCAAGAACTAAAATGGTAATAGATAACAAGATCTTAAGTCCGTGCGGTTAGCCTAGTGGCTATGCTCTTCGCAACCATATGCCTGGGGAAGGAGTGTCCTAGGTTCGATTCCCGTCGGTGACATGAGGAGCTGAAGGATCTTCCTCAGCCATAGCCAAGTTAGCCAGTCTTGGGCATGGACAGCAGGATTTTTTCCCCAGTTTATTCTGGGGTTTTTCATCCCGCAAAGCAGGCAAATTGGCCTTGAGAACTCAACACTACAGCCATAGGATACACCGGGGCATAAGGCTGACCACCTTATCCTGTAAACGGAGTGAGGTCCGATGATCAATGGACCCTCGACACCGCAAGGTAAAAGAGGGTATAAGGAAGAAGATGAGAACAAGATCTTAGAACAGGTGAATTCATTTAACTACCTAGGATGTATGATCACATATGAAAAAGATATAAACGTAAAAATTGCAAAATATTTAAAAATAACAGGTGTAATTAACACTATATTTAAACCAAACCTAGTTCAAAAACAAACCAGAATAAAAGTATACGATACATTAGCCCTACCAGTCTGAATGTATGGAAGCAAAATCTAGACAATAAAACAAAAAGACAAACAAAGGTTAATAAGAGCAGAAATGAAGTTTATGAGAAAAACTGTAAATAGAATAACTGAAAAGTATACCCTATTTGATCACAAAAGAAATGAAGAAATTGTGAAAGAATTGAACCAAGAACCAGTAATAGAAAAAATTAAAAAATATAAACATAAATGGATGGAACCCGTTCAAAGAATGAAAACAGAAAGATTACCAAAGCAAGCCTTAAAGTACAAGCCATTAGGAAAAAGAAAACCAGGACGTCTTCTTAAACGATTGTTGAGACTTCTAAGTTTAAACGATGATTTCTAAGGCCGGAACAGGCCATGTTAGGACTAAATCCTTGATACTCATGATGATGATGATGACTACTTGATACTGCCTGCAGTATCAAGAAGATTACTTCATGTTCAAGTGTTGAATACTATAGGTACTACTCCTTCCTTTCCTTGATCCATATTATCTGAACATAACATCGAATATTTGTTATTTTAGAATAATTTAACCTGTCTGTCTTCTTTGTTTTGGTAACTTCAGTTATGTCAATGTGGTACTTCTAATTCTGCTGACAGGTCCACTTCTTTTCTGTTGATACATCTTATGTTGAAGGCATTCATTGTGAATTTTGAAGATGTTGAGTTGAAGTCTGTTTCAATAGCTAACTTTTTCTTGTATACCCCAGTTCTCTGATAAAAATATTTTTTTTTTAATGTTGGGTAACAGAAAATATATTGGCTTAAGCCAATAAAGAATATAATTTGGTGGTTAAATCCAAAATTGCCATCTTGATCATTCAATATCCAGGTGGAGGATACCTATTTAACAGTACACCCAGGTATCTAGCTTTGACTCTATAAGCAATCCCACTAAGAAGGCCAAAGGGATATTAGAAAGCAAGATTATTGCTTTTAATTGCTATGTATCATCTGTTATTATAACTATGTGCTCTAACAAATATCAGATATCAATTAAATAGTTTTTTCTTGTTAACCTTAGGCCATGTGTTTTCTTCTCTATTTTTTGTATATTATTTATTTATTTTGTTTTTGATTCCCACTCACAAAAGGTTGTAAATCTATAGTACATTAGTACCATGAGTAAGCTATGGATTTTTCTTTATTCTACTTTTATTAAGTTTTTTGTATTTATTTTTTAGATAGTCCAGAAACCTTGCTGTAGAGACCAAACAAGGAACTTTTTCAAGTCTCCAATAAGCAGAGTGGTGGTCTCCCATGTGGCAATGATATTCATCTCCTACCTAAAGACAATCACAAACATCCATGCCCACAGCAGGATTCAAATCTGTGGCATGTTCATTGGAAAGCAGATATACTAACCACAGATCCAACCAGGCTGACAGTTATGGAAATTTTACAGTTTCTTTAAACTCAAGTTATATCAAGATTTAGGAATCTTACTGGCTATAAGGAAAGACATAAGTGCCATGAACTGCCTGGTGGATAGTAGGAAGTGAAGTAATATGATCGCATCATATTAGTATTTAATAGGTATTAACCCATTAAATGATATCATGGAGATATCCTTTATTGGATTGAAGAAGAAAAGAAAAACCAGATGTCTTTTCTATAAGCTGTAAATTGAAACTGTGAGCACATAAACAACAGCTTTTTTTGGATGGAGAGTAGAATGCATTATTAGAAAATGTTATGAGTGCAGGGAGAGAGAGAGATAGCTCAAATGAAGTGCAGGATTATAGACATACCAATAGTTTCTGATCCACCTTCAACAAGTATTATAACTTCATAAAAGCCTGATGGTTATAATAATCCCATCTTCCCATGCAAGTTACTCAATGGTCTGTCACTGCCAAGTAAATTGCTTGCTTTAATCCTAATTAATGCACTTGCACTGATAAAGCAGTTAATCCTATATGATTAGTGCAGTATAACTGAAAATGGGGGGGGGGTTCTGCAGCCAGTTTGACTATATTTGCAACATTAATTAGTGAGGAGTGTTTAATGGGTTAATATATGGGATGAAAAACCCAAGTTTCTTTGAAGAAAGGCCCTACCACCTCTATATTAAACCAGTCAATCATCCTCGGCTGAAAAGCTCTGACAAAGGTTCTTCACATCCAAGAAAGGACTTGAACCCAGGTCTTTCTAACTGAAGGGCAATGTCAAAACTGGCCCAGACACAAAGGCTCTCAGTTACAACAATATATGCAACAACAACAACAAAAAAAAAATAGATGTAACAAAGTGAGCATGCATGATTAATAAGAAAATTTCAGATAATGAAAAGAGATTTCTCTAAAACAGAGATCAGTCCTAGAACAACTACCATAATCAAGCATGCCATCAATTTGACTTCTTCCTACTTCAAATAAATAAACCTCTTAAGGTAGCACTTTTTGTAAAAATACAACAGATCTTTCATTTCCATGCATAACTGTGAAGGAAACTCTTTCAAAAAAGCAGCACAATTAATAAAGGTAACTATTCATCTACTAATTATTAGGTCAGTTTTTAATTCATTGTTGGACCTCATGATATTGAATAAATTATGTTAATGCATTACTCTGTATGACATTACATGAATTCCAGTGTAACATAAAAAGTACTTTTTTGTAAACTACATTATCATCACCAGTGGACCTCAACAAGGCCAAGAAACTCATCACAGAAGGTTGACTCTAGGTCTTAAGCAGTGAACCATTCCATACCTTAAAATCATTGCCCATCTGCAAATATACCACCTTCTCAGTCAATGCATTCCATGTAAAAACTATTCATCATGCAAACACTTACTTCATCACCACCACCTTGCACAACTTTCAAGAATGGTCTTTGTTACGTTTCCTTTCCTTTGTGCTGCTCTTCAAAAATCTCCATAGAATCTATTTGGTAAGTACCAAAATCTTTGTACAATTTATGTCTCAATGTCTCCCGTCAAGTCGTTACCAATATCATTAATGTATAGATTAAATAACAATAGAACCAAGAACTGATCCTTGTGGTACATCACTAGATACCTTAAATCTTGCAGACTCACATCCCCCATACACCTTTCATATATAAGTCAGTCATCCTCTTATTGACACTAATATTTTATAATCCAGTCCAATACTCTACAATTTATGCAACAGTCTTCCATGCTGTATTCTATCAAAAGCCTTAGCACAATCCAAAAGCATAGTGTATCCATTTTCCCCTTGTCTAACTCAATGGTAACATTATTGTAGAATGTGAACAAGTTGTGCAAACATGATCTTCTCTTAGTAAACTCAAGCTGTTCATTGTAAAATATAGATTCTCTGCCAACCTATTTCTGTAAGTGAGTCACGTATACTGATGTATCGAACTGCTGACCTATAAAGTCGATAGTTGGATACATTGATCTTTGCAAAACCCTTTTAGCCCTTTAAAAATTAATTTTGAGTGTATTGATGGAGAACAGCCTTGGAGAACTGTGGCTTAGATACAGGACAAATATTAAAAACAGGATAGTTCATACTCTAAGAAATTGCTTCAGTGATAACATTTGATCTGTGCAGAATTTGAATCAGAAGACTAATAACAGTAATTTAACTACCATAGAAGTGAGACACAGAAATTACATATAAAAATTGTATATATTTTTTTCATATCTGCTTCACACATGAAAGTTATAGTACATCAGTGCTTTATATGGGCAAGAAAGTAGGAAGAAAGAAGGAATCTGCTGATGTGATTTTTGAACATCTGACTGCCATAGTCCATGAATACAGAGTGAGGAAAGCTGTTCCAAAGAACAGAAGTAGATAAAATGAAAGAGAAGAAAGAAGTTGGCTGTTTGTTAAATTTGTACCTGAGCTGGTCAATAGGTGTGACCAATAGCTGTTCCTGTTCTTAAAGTTTTGAAAGAAACTGAGGAAGGATAGTGGCCAGCCCAGCTGAATACTGTCCAAGAAAGTACTACAGAACAGATGTAAAGTAGAAACTGACCATCTATGAGAGAGGGAATGGAATGGATCTGAGACAGATATCAACTAGCCAAACTGTCCTGGAGATCTGGGTGCATCACCACAAATGTGCAATATTCCATGGTTGGGTGGATTTAGGATTTATTATTATTATTATTAGACACCTCCAGGGAGTCCAAGGACTCATCAAGGGAGGGCACCCGCTCAATAGGTCTCTCTCCACCAACTGACCACAACTACACCAACGGCATCTACCGACGACGACTACCACTAGTATTTCCACAGACAATCACAAACATCCATGCCCACAGCGGGATTCGAACCTGCAGCCTTTTGGCTGAAGAGTGGATACGCTAACCACTCGGCCAGCCTGGCTGGCGCCTTGAACAGAAATGTATAATGAGCCTCATGGCACCTGTGCTCAGAAAGGCTGTGTAGATATCTGAGCATTATCAAAAGTCATGAAGTGATGTATGATCTCCCCTGTGAAAAACAAGATAGAATTGAGCTAGCACTGAAGTTTACAAAGTTGTCCTTACTCCACTGAAACACAACAAGAACATGAGAGTTTAAGACATCAGTTATGGTTGGTATCAAAACTTCTAATAATTGGGTACCACAAGATTTATTAAATGGAAAAAAGGAATGTATTGCATTATCAGCAGCAACCATGTATTGGACTCAAAGTCAGTGAGAGCAGGTCATTTATGAATAGGATAAAGAGAGTAAGTGAAAGCACGGAACGCAGGGATACTTTTGCACTGTGGGGGGAACCACCCACAATGACATGTGGTGAGCACAATAATAGAGAAAGCTAGCAAATGGCAGCTATACGGCAACTATAAATTGCAGAAGGCAGAACACAGGATGGCAACCTGCTGAGTAGGCCTACATGCTAGAACCAATCAAATTCCTTGGTCATCAATGGGAATAGGAAATGAGTGGTGCCAATAGTTCAGTTTTGTATTTAGGTGATGTTACTATAATACTACCTGAATGTGGTGAACCATAGATATGTAAATGTGCACCCATTAGCAAGAGATTGTTGTGAGCAAAAATTTAAGCTTAATTTAAGTGTAATGTTGCTGCTTGCTCTTGAACTACCTGTGGTTTGCCAATTTTTTTTCTTAGTATTAACTGACATGTTTTTTTTTAGTGAAGGGTTGGATAGTAGATGGGAAGTTTGGATGCTATGAAGAATGAAGCCATTCATTCTAGATTATTTCTGTTATTTAGTCTGATCAGGTGTTTGGATCAGGAAAACAGACAGAAACAGCAGTCAAACCAAGAAAAGGAGGTAGAGCATCCCATTTAGCATCCCTGTAATGCCAAAGGATATGAGACAGAGCAGATGGGTGAAGGATGTCCCATGGTGAAAGAAACTTGAATGAGGGTTGTAGTATAAGTTACCATGAGGAGAAACGACATCCACTGTGTGCTAGAAAGGGAGAATGTTAAGAAGAGTTCAAGGGTGCTGGTAGGATGATGAAGATTGTCAAGATATTTGCTGATGGCAAATGCCTTGGCATCCCAGCCTGCTTGATTAGTGGAAAAGGGAAAGTTTGTGACGTAAATGTTGAAGTGCCAAATAAGATGACCTAATTTTTTTTGTCTACACACTAATTTTTTTTGTGGTATATCAACTGCAGAAAACTAGCTTTGAGAGATAGTCAAAGGTCAAAATAGTCATTAGAATTTGGAGAGTGAGACAATAAATGAATGTGGCATGGTTTGGTAAGGAAAGTTTGAGCCAAAGCAGATGAAACAGGAAGGATTTGAAGCTTTGCATTAGATGACATGCAATGCCAATTCTAATGAATGGAGAAATGACATGCCTTGTGACAGAAGGAACTGTATAAGGCATAGTTTGAGCAGCTGAGGTTCTGTTAGGAACCTAGAAGTCATTAGTGAAGAAGGGATCTAGAATGTTTGGAGAGTGGTTAGTTGTCTAGTGTTATGGTAGATGTATGAAAATTTTGTGTAAGATCACTGAGGCCTCAGAATCTCTACCTAACTCATCTGTGCAGTTGTGGAGTTGTGAACATTTGGCCTAGAGAAAAATCTATATTTAAAGAAAGGAAATCAAAACATTCCGAATTACATTACATTATATAGACAAGAAATGAATTTCTTTGTAATCCTTACCCAAATGTAAGCAAGCAAAATTTGCATGTAAAGCATCATCACTACAAGTCTATTTGTGTACAGTAGATAGTAGACTTGTCAGGAAGATGCATAACATGCAAACTTTGTTTACACTTGGGTAAGGATTTAAAAAAAAAAAAAAAAAGGGAAAGAAAGAAAAGAATTCCTTGTCAAGTATAATATACTTCTCAACTATGTGAAAAACTTCCTACAACCTTCTCTGGTCCAGATTACTGTAATAATATGGTGATACACCATTTTACTATGTGTATACAGAAAATGTTTGATTTTTGCATTGATTTAACCTTAGTATCTTTCTTAGGGTCTGCCCCTCCCCTCTCCCCATCGATGAGACTTCCATAAAGGTTGGAACGTCTAAGCTGTACACATGCAAACCAGTCAAAAAGAGAATGCACATGCCTATAACTGTATGCACAAAATTTTTTATTTCAGAATTTCTAATTTACAGTAAATTTTTGAACATACTATAAAAACGAATTACACGATGAATCAAGACTTGTCACTTATTTTACTTCCAACCCATTCCAACTTAATACACTGTAATTAGTTACTTTTTGCCTGTGCCATGTGGGTCTACTGATGCTGACATCAGCAAGTTACAGAGGTATATTTGTTTAACATGTTTACCAGTGGCGGCAGGTGAAAATTTTAAGTGGGGTGCTGCATATACAAAATAAAAAAATAATAAAAAATAAAAAAATAAAAAATTATTATTTTTCCCTAATCAGTAACCAATTTATTAATAAATAAATTTACATATTAATAAAATGCTTTATTAAAAATATTTCACCCTCACCACGAACAAACACACGTATCTCACAGAAATAATGCGCACAAGCATACGATACACTGCCCAACCAAGCAGTGTCGGAATGATCTTGTAACGTGCAATCACAAGCGCAAACGAATATCGGTGAGTCTGGCTGCATTTTGCCAAACGCAATAATTCTGACACTGCGTTAGATCATAGCGCATTTGTTTCGGATAATTGAAAAAATATAATTCTTTTCATATTTTCAACAGTGACTAGGGCCGGTCCGAGAGTATCCGATGCCCCTAGGCAAAGAAAATTTAGGCACCCCTATACATTGTCTCTCTATATATAGAGACAATGAAGTCTTAGAGAAGTCTTATATAGAGAACTCTTAGCACCCCTAGGTGATTGTCTAGGTTCGCTAATGATAAAACCGGCCCTAACATTGATATTCGTCATAATTCATCAATCACAAGCACAAACGAATATTGGCGAGACTGGCTGCGATTGATCGACTTGATAATTCCGACACTGCTTTAGATCGCAGTGCATTTGTTTCGTAATCTAAAGCTTTAATCGAACAATTCCAATTATTAACTATTCATCACTGTCGAAACATAAGCTGTAACCTTTAACATGTTGTATTGCATTTATATAATGTTGTAAGCATTGTTATTATTTATAAATACAAACAAAATTAAAATTTTTCATTTTTTCCTTGGGGGTGCTGCAGTGTCGCAGTGCTTATGTACGGGCCACCACTGATGTTTACTGTATAGGCAGTGCAGTGACTTGAAGTTGTACACGATGATGAATTTTTGTAGCTACACAGATTCAAGCGAATTAATTTAGTGCTCATAATTTTACAGCTTATATATAGACAAAAAAAAGGGGAAGGGGGAGGAGCAACATGAATATGAGCAGCACTACATTAGCAGTTTTAGTGCATTAAACTCTCAAAACACCGTCGAAATTAAAGCAGAAGAGAACTGCAAATTCCTTTAAATTTGAGTGGCTGGACAAATGTGACAATCTGTTTATAAACTGCATGTGCATGCAGTATTTAAGCATGCTGAAGGAGTAAGCATTTAGGGTACTCTTATAAAAATATTTAGTATGCAATGTATAAGATCTTTTTAACAAAGATGTCACAAATTTTAATCATATCAAATTAAGAGTTTGTGACTTTTGGTATTGTGAACACAGACTACTGCACACATTCAGTCTTGAAGCATGTACAAAAGAATGTTTTACATGCATATATGGGCTGGCAAAAATTAAAGGGAATACTAGTTGAAACCATATGAGCAATATATACCTTGAAAAAGAAACATGCTTTGCATTAGGGATACTAAGACAAACACTATATACTAACCACCATCCTGGCTGGCCGAGCGGTTAACTATCCGCTCTCCAGCCAAAAAGCTGCGGGTTAGAATCCTGCCGTGGGCATGGATGTTTGTGATTGTCTGTGGAAATATTAATGGTGGCGGCAGGTGGTAGATGCCGTTGGTATAGTTGAGGTGGATTGAGTTACGTGATGCCTCCAGTGGAGTCGAAAGACTCTCCTGGAGGCATCATGTAATAATAATATAACCAAATGAATCTGGAAGGTGGAGATTTACCTCTATCTGCATATAATCTAATTCTCTTTGCTTGACTTTTCAGTTGAGTTTAAATTGGGAGCATGAAAAATACACCATGTAGAAATTCATCCAAATCCTTAGCAAAGCATCTGTTTTAAAGCCACCCATGCTGCTCATATTGCATAACAGGGAAAAATGAAGAAAAAAAAATTAATGGACACTCTGGAGAACAAATATAGTTTTGGGCCACTTCAATGGTGAGATGTGTGTAGTGGAGTAAAGTGCCGTCCTGCAATGCGTCCTTGGATTCCTTGGAGGGGTCATGTGATGATAATAATAAATCTCCAATAAACAAAGTGGCAGTATTACAGCCAGAGGTCTAACAGTGGTAAAATATTAAAAAACAGTGGTAAAATTAAATCCATTTACTACATAATATCTTGTGAGACACCATGCCTCAACTTCCAAAGCAGGTTCAGTCTTAGACTGTTTCTTTGATCATCGTGATCATTTACTGCATGTTGATCAGGAATAATCCAAGAATACTAGCATAACAAAAGACTGCATCAAAGTTTAGCATACACAATCTTGTCATAAATACTGTTACAACTTCTGCACATGCTGCCCTGCCCACAGAATTGTGCAAGCCCAGTTCCATTAATGTTGCTGTGCACAGTCAACATTCACGTGTTTATCAGCAGAGAAAGAGATTTGTCTAGCTGTACGAGTTAACATGCAGTGGAGAGATTATTCAAACTGTGCAGTTATAATAGCACTTCACAAAGTTGGAATGCAGCCACCTGTTATTTTCTACACACGCACACACACACCCTAAAAATACTCGGGATAGTAGGATGTTTGTGTATTGGATTATTAACTGTTATGATACAGAAGATGTATCTGACTGCAAAAGAACAGGTTGACCATGCTGCTTTAGGGCAAAACAGCTTGTGAGGACTGAGAAATCAAACCTTTGCAGTAAAATGCAGAAAGTGATGTTGCGAGAGATGAATGTTTTGGGTAAGGAATGTAGTTTAATTTAATAAATTTAGTTTAATGCCTTTATTATAGTCTAACCAAGTGCAAAATAAACTTCCAACATCTTTCTCTAAATCCAGAGTAATTTAATAATAAGGTGGTACACCGGTTGGCAACTCATATAGGTAAATATGACCTCTCTATTGCTTCTGCCTTAGTGTCACCACCTCTTGGTCTGCCTCCCACTGACGAGACCTCAATAAAGGTTGAAACCGGTCTGGGTAGTGGCCCTTCCCTCAATGCATAGCATTATACATGTCTGCAAGGATATGTGTTTTGTATGGTGGGAGATACTGAGACAAGGAATGATGAAAGCTTGGTCCACCTTTGCTCTGAGTTGCCAACAGTTGCACCACCTTGCTACAGTCCTGAAGATATTTTCAGGTGCAAACTTTGTTTGCTCGCATTTGGATAAAGGATTAAACTAAATTTATGATGTTCTGTAGGTTGAAGTGATTTGTGTAGAGTAAGGTTATCAAATGAAAGGGAGAAATGCAATGTGCTATTATCTGCAAAACTGTGTATTGGGTTGGAGGTCAACTGAAGTAAGTCATTGATATATATAGAAGGAAGAGGGTTGGTGAGAGAACAGAACCTTGTAGAACCTCATCATCGGTAGCATAGTGAGAGGAAAACTAACCATCCACCATTACACATTGTACAGCCAAACAAAAAGCTGACAATCCAACTGCAGAAGTCCTAGCAAAGACCCAATGATGGGTATATACCAATGTCAGTTAGGCATGCATTGGAAGCTAAGTGTGAAGCCAGGAGATTGGCTTTTTCTGTGGGTGATGATGCAATAGAGCGATTTGGATATGATAGAGGTGGGAATAATCTTGGGCAAAATTTATGACCAATTGCTTTGGCAAGAGACCAAATGGCACAACTGCTGTGTTGACCAAGATGTTTAGTAAGCCTTTATGCCAGACCCAGCCAAAATCTTTGGAGATATCAAGTGCAACCACTTGAGATTCACCAAGCTTTTCCATGGCATTTGTCCAGAGATGGGTGATATATGTGAGTAGATCTCCTATTGATCGGCAGTGACAGAATTCATATTGGTGGATGTATATTAGCTGTGTGCCTTTGAGGTAGTGCAGAAATTGGAACTGATGATTCTTTCCATTACTTTAAATAGGATTGAGGTGACTGAGATAGGGCAGTAGTTTGATGGCAGTGATTTTTGTTTCCCTTCTTGGGAATGGGTTGAACATAGGCCGATTTTCAGGCTGTAGAATAGATACCAGTGGAGTAAGAAAGTATATACAGGTAGGTGGAATAGGAGTCAGTTCTGGTGCACAAACCTTCAGAACAATTGGAGGAATGGCATCAGGGCTAGGAGACGTGTCTAATTTGGACAATATTTATTATTATTATTATTATTCAGGCCTCCATGGAGTCAAAAGACTCTTCGTAGGAGGTCCTTCCTAAGATCATAAAGTCTGTCAAGACTCATCGAGGGGAGGTTCCCCCCCTAAGAAACACAAAGTCTATCATACCACTCCTTAAACTCATTGACCGTTCTCGCTCTCACCACTCCATCAGGCAATGCATTCCACAGTTCAACCACCCTCCGTGCAAAAAAACCACTCCTCACCCTCTTGCTCACAGTTTCCTTTTGTAACTTCTAGGGATGCCCTCTTGTCATCACTCCTTCCCGCTGTTCAACCAAGCGAAAGAACTCCCCAGTGTCAACCCTGTAACCACCTCTCAACAGTTTAAAAGTCTCAATCATATCACCTCTCCTTCTTCTATCCACCAAACTATGCAGTCCACATTCCCTCAGCCAATCCTCATAACCAAAATTGTACAGTCCTGAAACCATCTTTGTACCCTTTCCACAGTTAATTTATTCCCCTTCAAATCCTGGGGTCCAAATCTGAGAACAATAGTCCAAGTGTGGTCTGATCAGAGACTTATACAATGGAATGATAACCCTTTTATCTCTGCAGATCAGTGTCCTTCTCATTATTGCAGCTATCCTCTGTGTTACCTTCACCACCTTTGCAATATGTCCCCTAAATTTCAGGTTTCTATCAATCATCAACCCCAGATCTCTTGTCTCCCCTACTTCCTCCAGTATAACTCCTCCCATAGAGTATGCAGCATCCCATCGATGTTTCCCAAACCTCAAGACCTTACATTTTGCTGCATTAAACTGACACCCCCCATTCATATGCCCATCTATCTAGCTTATTCAAATCCTCTTGCACGATTACCATATCTGCACTATTACTAATAATCCTTCCCAACTTCACCTCATCTGCAAACAATTGAATATCCCCCTGCAGTCCATTGACAGTGTCATTGATATAAAGGTTAAACAATACAGGTCCCAATACTGAGCCCTGTGGGACCCTACTTGTGACCTTCTGCCTCCTTGATACTGCCCCACCATACACAACTCTCTGATACCTATCAGACAGTCAATCCTGAATCCAGTTGATTAACCCGACAGCTAAATCCATGTGCTGCATACTTATACAGGGTGTTCGGGATAAATTTGACAGTTTCGTAAGGAAAAAGAAAATCTTCTTTGTATCTATTAAATTTAATGAATTGACAAAAAAACATTACAGGCAGAGTTAATTACAATACTATCAACAAGATTTACTCAAAATAACCACCATTAGCATCGATCACAGCTTCAATTCTGCTTCGGAACCTCGAACAAGCTGATGCTACAGTCTCCCTGGGAAGGGCCGCAAAAACTGTTTTAATTTTATCCATTAACTGGGCTTTTGTATTACTGGAAGTGCGATTGGTGTCTTTTTCAACTGCGCCCCATACAAAATAATCCATGGGGTTAAGGTCTGGGGAGTTTGGAGGCCAAACATTTGGACTGGTGAAGTCGTAGAAATTTTCAGACAACCATTTTTGACTTTTCCCAGAGGTGTGGCAAGGGGCCGAATCCTGCTGCCATACATACGGCCTACCATTGGCTACCCTTGTTATCCAGGGCTTGACTACAGTTAGCAACTCCACGAACAAAGCCCGAATTCCAATGCCAGGGTTCTTCAACACCTGTTCCTGCAGATTTGCGAGGAATTCTGCTGTACGAACGCAATCAGATCGTCTGCTAGGGATCTTTCTTCTTGCTACATCCTCGTAGTCACCATTGCAAGTCTCTAGTTCATGCCTGATTGTTTTTACTGTATTCAGGGAGCATTGGGCAGCAGTCGTAATATCCTTATTTTGATGGCGGGCACGAATCATCATGATACAAGTTATTCTCTTCCATGATTCAGGTGGGTTCCAGCTATCCATCCTTTCTGACATCTTGTATATGAATGAAGAAGGGTCCAAACTTTTAAATGAAGAGAAGTGTGTGTTAATACATGTAACTTACGGAAAAATATAATTAATTATAAATATGTCAAATTTATCCCGAACACCCTGTATATCAGCTAATCATGTGGCACCCTGTCAAATGCCTTCGCCAAGTCTAAGAAAATTGCAGTATATGCCTTTTCCTCATCTAATGTTCTTGTAACTTTATTATAAAAGGCTAGCATATTGCTAAAACAAGAGCACCCTTTCACAAATCCATGTTGACTCTCACAGATAACATTACCCTCATCTGCCCAATGCCGTATATGGTCCCTCAATACTTTCTCCAAGATCTTAACAACTACTGATGACACACAGACTGACCTATAATTAGACACTTCCAGTCTGTTACCACCCTTATGCAATGGCACTATCTTACCTTCCTTCCATTCCCTGGGCACTTTCCTGCAGCCAGACTTTCATTGAAAAGCCAGGTTAAAAGCACTGTCAGTTCCCTAGCACATTCTCTCAAAACTCATGGTGAAATACCATCCAGTCCCAAAGCTTTACTGACATCCAGAGTACTCAGTATCTGAAATACACTCTCATCCTGTATCTCTAAACCTCAAACCTGCCCTATCCCTCTAGCATTAAAACTGACTCCTCTAGGATGAAATACTCCAATAAAGTGTTCACTGAACAATTCCACTATGTCCTCTGCATCAGTCACTCTATTCCCATTTTTATCCCACAATATCATTCTTCCACAGTCATTTCTCCTCTTACTGGCCATATAGCTAAAAAATTCCTTAGGATTTTCTTTGGATCTTAGGGCCAATCTCCTCTCATACTCCAGTTCCGCTTTCCTTACCACACTAGTCACTCTTCTGGCCTGTCTTATATTCTTCATGCATCTTCTCTTCACCTGTCTCCTTATATCTCTTCCATAGCCTCTTTTTCGCATTGTTTGTCATCCAGTTTACTCCAAATTGTGTCCTCTTCTTCACTCGTAGTATACAACTTACCATTGCTGCTAACAAATATTCTTTCACAATTTCCCATGCACTAATGATATCCCGACCTTCCAATTCCTCCCTCCATGAAACTTCCTAATTTTTCTGATCTCTTTCTGGCAAAAGGATATAGGGGCATTGTACTCAAATATTGGGCATCTGGAATGGTTGGGGGGGGGGGGGCATATGCCAATGTAAGTTAGGCATGCAATGGAAGCAAAGTGTGAAGCCAGGAGATTTGTTTTTTTGTGAGTGATGATGATGCAATAGAGTGATTTGGATATGATAGGAGTGGGAATAATCTTGGGCAAAAGTTATGACCAATTGCTTTGGCAAGAGACCAAATGGCATAACTGCTGTGTTGGCTAAGCTGCAAGTTTCCTGCTTTTTGCTCTTTCAAACTGTTTTGGAAGCCTTGATAATTTTCTTGCAGCTATCTCGGAGTTGAGTATAAGCACAAAAGGAGGATGGCATTCTTGATGCAGACCAGTTGTGGTATGCTTGATTTTTTATAATTTTATAACAATATCATTCTTCCACAATCATTTCTCCTCCTACTGGCCACATAGCTAAAAAATTCCTTAGGATTTTCTTTGGATCTCAGGGCCAATGTCTTCTCATATTCCTGTTTTGCCTTACTTATCATATTAGTCACTCTCCTGGCTTGAGTCTTATATTCTTCATGCATCTTCTCTCCACTCCTCTCCTTATATATCTTCCATAACCTGTTTTTAACATGCAGTTCCTGCTTGATATTGTTTGTCATCCACTTTACACCAAATTGTGTCCTCTTCTTCACTTGTGGTATACAGCTTACTATTGCTTCTTGTAAATATTTCTTCACAATTTCTCAAGCAGTAATGATGTCTCACCCTTCCAATTCCTCCCTCCTTGGAACTGCCCTAAGTTGATATCTAAGACTATTATAATCACCTGCCTTATAATTCCACATACATTCCTTTCTTTTTGATACTCCTGCATGTCTATTCATCTTCAAACCACATGGTCACTCTCTCCAACTGGGAGCAGAGATGCTTTCTCAGTTATAATTGGCTCTTTTACATATTGCTCAGCTCTCTTACATTTTTCTCTGTATTCTTTGAGGGAATCTCCTGATTTATCTGCTATGAATTTTCAGTATGCTTTCTTCTTGTCCCAGACTGCTTCTATAACATCTTGTACTCACCATGGTGTTCTTATATTTCTATCTGAAAAATGAGAACCTCCATCACTTTAGAAGAAATTTTAACAACTCTTGAAAAAAAATGTAGGGCTTACTTTTTTTTTTTTTGTCAATAAACTCTCCATCTTACTGTCCATCAAAAATAAAATCTCTCCTTTTCCTCCCAGGTGTTTATCAAAAGTAAAGTTTTCTCTTTACTTTTGATTCTGGACAAACACAACGTGCAGTTAAGAAAAGACCATATTAACATCAATCACACATCATCTATAAAGGATTTGAAAAACATCTGGTCAATCACAGTAAGGAGTCAGCATAGATCACAGAACTTCTGGTCAAGGACTCATCTATTTTTTTTCATTTTTTGAAAATATTGCCTGTACATGAGAGGCTGCACAACTAATATCACATCAGCACTGTGTGCATACAATGATATATGATTATATGCATATTGTAATAAAAGCATCATTCACCAATCGGTTTTCAACAACTTTGGCAAAACTGAAGATAAGCACTATCAATATTAAAAGAATGACTGTTAAAAAATGAAAGATGTTAAATGTAACACAGACAGGGATTGCTAGACCTGATTTTTTATACAGTGTTCAGGTATAAAAAAGAGAATGGAATATATGTTACCTGAATTTCAATTTGGCATTAGAATTTGTATGAAAATTTGGAATGAAAATTAGTAGTAAAAAAGATAAACTATAAAAACAAACAGAAATGGAGAAAATAACTGTAGCAATCCTACAGAATAAAACAAATTGAAGACTGGAATAAAAGATGGAGACATGTAAGAGGTGATAAATGATTCAAGAATGGGCTATGTATAGAGATTCAATTATTAGATGTATGGTTAATGAGAAAGTGCATAAGGTTTGCTTTCCTCAGGATAAAATGAGATGAGGTGTAAGCAAACAAAAGTTGGTAGTGATAGTAGGCACAAATGATTTCGTTGATAACAAGGAGAATGTAAGAACATATATAAGGCATTGATAAGACCTCATTTGGACTATTGTTCACAGGCTGGTCTCCTTGTTTCTGTTGTAATTCTGATACAGTGGAGAGAGAGAGAGAGAGTGTGTGTGCAATGGAGAGTGTTAAAAATGATATTGGTATTGTAGCAGAATAGTAATTATGAAGACAGATTGAGAATTTGTAAACTGCAGAGATTATCAAACAGGAGAAAGAGGATAAAGATATGATTGAGACTTACAAACTTCTGAAAGGGTAATACAGGATTTTAATTTTCCATTTTATGGAGGGTGGGGAAAGAACAAGAGGGCATGAAAAGTGTAGGAGGACAAGATTTTTTGTCTTTACTACAAAAGTGGGGGCCTCTCTTTAAAAAGTTTGAAAACGAATGAACTAGGGGTAGGGGAACATTATTGGAAGGAGGAAATGGCACATGAATAGATGGAAATGGCACATGAATAGATGGAAATGGAATTTCTTCAGTTCTAAGAGATAAATAACTGAAACAGCCTGTGATGGAGAGGACCAGAGGTTTGAAAGTCTAGTATTTAGGTTTATGTGCTAGTTCAAACTCATTATTAGGTTTTTGATGGAGTGAATATACAGCAAAGAGAAAACTCTTGTTTCTCTGTGCTGTATTCATTCCATTAAACCTAATAATGGGTTTGAGTGTGTTGAATCCAGGACCACCATTGCTGACAATGCAAAACTGGGGAAGGCAATAGTTGAAAAAGGCAATGTAGATATCCCTGCAGGATATACATCTCCACATCCACTAGATGAGTCTGCGACTCCATGGGATCTTAAGATAATAATAATAATATAAACAAATTGGTAGTGTGGCAAAAAGATAGTCGTTGTCAAATTAAAGTGGAAAAATGTAAAGTTGATGCGCTTTGAGATGAACAAATTACATACTGTGTATCACACTGATGGTACTGGATTGCAGGAAGTTGATGAGGCTATGGATTTGGGGGGATGACAGTGGACAGAGAATTGATGTTCAGAGGAGCATTCCACAGACCTGGCAACAGGTCTGTGGAATGTTGCCTATTAGGATAGATTGTAGATGTGTGGGTAGTGTATAGTTGACAGGCAGAAGATAAGGGAAGTGATAGAAACTTAAGTTACTAAAGAGATTCTATAAGATTGACACAAAGAAATTTTTCAATACATGACAAGTAGGGAGAGGTCACCTTCTGGAAGTTGTGCAAGAGTGTGGTTAGTAAGGGTGTATACTGACTAGATATTTTGCTTGGAGGGTGGTGAATGTGTGGAATGTATCATCAGAGGTAACTGTAAATACCCCAACAATGAATAAGTTTAAGGAGAAGTACAACACATATTTTGTGAATAATGGTTAGCATGGTTCTGCAATGAGTCTTGACTCCATGGAGATACCCATATAATAATAGCCAAATCTATCATATTGTGGATACCAAATATATACAGCAATATTGAAAAAATAAATAACTGTACAGAAAAATATTTAGTAGAATAACACATTTAGAAAGGGCTCCCATCCCTCATGTTACTGATTCAGTGTTCATTTTAAAACAGTTAATTGAAAAATAAACAAAGATAATTCCACCTAAATAATCATATCGTATTCATGGATAATAAAAAAAGATTTTGATGGAATAAAAAAGAAACAAACTTTTTGAAATAGTGGTTAAAATGAAATTATCTCCACAATAAAAACAAAAGAAATATATATAAAAAACACCATACATAATGATTTTACAATAACCGACCTCATTGCGTCTGGGGTGAGAGAATCTCAACCTAAAGAGAGAGACAAGTAATGTGATAGAGGGTGAGAATGACGAGCAGAATATGAATGAAAAAATAAGAGTAGGGAGTGTGGAAGGTTTGAATGATTGTGAAGTTTTCAGAGATTGTCTTGATTGGGAGGATGAATCGCGAGCAAGAGTAGCTAACTTGCAGAGAGAGATAGATGAGCTGAAAGAGGAGGTGGAATGTCTTAGGAATGAGATGAGAAGTATAAATGATGAGATTAGGCAAATCAGAGTATGAGTGACAGAAAGAGTTATGGGAATGATAGAAGAGGAGAGAATAGAAACAATAGAAGACAGGGAATGAGAGAGAGTTATGGGAAGAGGAGAGGATGGAAACCATAAGATAGAGGGAATGAGAAGAATGCAAGGGGAGTGCTGGAACCAGGGGTAGAGTGATACCAGGACAACAAGTAAGTAGGGAAACACAGAGAGAAAGGGTTAGAGGAAAAAGAGCGAGGAATGCAGGTGAGCAATCAAGGAACAGAGTGGTAAGAGGTATGATGTATGGAGACTCGATGATCCATGATGTGAGAGGTTTGCCAGAGGAGTGTTTGCCTAGAGGAATGATAGAAAGTGTGACTATGGCAATTAGGTGGGGGTGAAAGTGTGGATATGATGATTGTGATGGTGGGCACGAATGACTTGAGAGGCAGTGTAAATCATGTGGTGAGAGATTAGAGATTCATGCTTGAGGTTGTACAAAAGAAAACGCAGAAAGGAAAGACTGTGTGTGTGTGTTACCCAGGTATGATAATGACAAGCTAAACAGAAGAGCAGTAATAATGAATAGCATAATAGCCAGAATGTGTCAGAAGAGTACTGTTGCCAAATGAAAATTACTAAAAACAGCTAAATCTTTAAAAAAAAAAAAAGAGCTAAAAAGGAGTTAAAAATTTGAAGCTAAAATTTTAGAAGTAATAGCTGATACTTTTTAGTTAGTTACTTTATTCAAGTTGAAGTGATACTTGCATATAAGTGGCTAAAGACATCTTCCAAGTGGTCTCCTGCGTTTAATTCACCCACGCTTTGCCTTAGATTTTTAACTATATTATATGTAGCCATTGTTCCAATATTACTCAGTGTAGATGCTGGTAAATGATCGTCTGTACAGCACTTGTTGTTATGCCTGAGGCTATACTTGACTGACAAAATAGCTGTCAGAATTGGCAATTCCATCTTGTTTCTTAATTTAGTTTTAACTACATTCATGGAACTAAAAATTTGTTCAACTTCCACATTAGAATTTGACAGTATTAATAAATTTATTGCGCACTGAGCAATTTCTTTAAATGGATTCATTCCAGATGAATCTTTGTATTCTTGTACTTCAGTCCAGAATAGCTCAGTGTTTTCTATATTTGTCCATTTATTTAAGTGGATAGTATTGTACTGGTATTCAGCAGCAGCAACAGCTTTTTCTGTTTTCAGCATTATTTCTAAGATGGGAGTAACAGGTTCTTTTATATGTTTTAGGGCAGCATTTCCCAAACTTTTCCTACGATGGAACACTTCACAAATCCTAAAATTTTCACGGAACATCTTGGTTATTTTGTAATGTATTAATTAATAATTAATTGTTAATTTAGCTGATTTTTTATTATTAATTAATAATTAATTAAACATCAATTAAACATAATCATTAAATTAATTTGTGCTGATTTTCATTCACATATCCCATTCTGATCACCAAAAATTTATATTATTATAAGTACTTACGAGTGAATGCAGACTTTTTCTCCTGTGTGCTGGTAGTTTTCCCCTCCTTTTGTACATCCTGGAGATCGCTTTGTAGGCTGGTGGTGGAAGACTCACTATCTGTTGCATCACAAACACCTTCAATAAGAGATTTCTTAATACCAAAATTAAACAGAAGTCCCTTGTCTCTTTATTCATATTAAAATTTAAATCTGCAGGCCTATTACTTTTAAAAAATCATGGCACTACGGTTTCGAAACTTTCACCCTACAATACGAACTTGCAAAGAAAGTATTCAGTATTACTAGATTTGAGAACCAGATACAGACTACCTTGATCTTCAATTTTAGTGGAAAAATTTTCTTTATACTTCCTTGCTAATTGGTCACTAACATTTGCAACACAGATGTTATTTCTTTCAGTTTTGAGAACAGAGGATATGTCACCCATTGTTGTAATCGGCTTGTAGGCAATTTTTAATCAGTCATAAACAGAGGTATTCTCTTTCCCGATTGTTGAAAGATTTCAATGTGTGAAAATTACCGATAATTCATGAATATTTCCATGTTTAAATATATGCCGCTTGGTCACTGACATTTGCTACACAGATGTCATTTCCTTCAGTTTTGAGAACAGAGGATATAAGAGGGGCCCATTGTTATAATGGTCTCCTCTTATAGGCAATTTTTATGACTGGTCATAAACAGCGGTATTCCCTTTCCCAAATGTTGAAAGGTTTCAATGTGTGAAAATTAACGATAATTCATGAATACTTCCACGTTTAAAAATACACGGCTTGGTCACTAACATTTGCTACACAGATGTTATTAGGTGTTCTGGGTCTGAGCTTTTCGACATATTCACGAATATTATTCTCCTCAGAATATTTCCACTATAAAATATTTATTCATGAAAAATGCTTAGAAAACTAAAATGACAAATTCCAGGAGAACTTCTCGCAGAACACTTATTCACCTTCCGCAGAACACAGTTTGGGAAACCCTGTTTTAGGGTATTGTCAACAGGAAAAGAAGAGATCACTCTTAAAAAATTCAAGTTTTCAGACAACCTTTGCTTAAGCTGTTTGAAGAGACCAAGAAGAACTGCTCTATTTCTAAGATTTTGCTCATCATTTTGTGTTATTTTCTTTTATATCATCAACTCCAAAATTTTTCTTTCAAATCTGTTACTGAGATTTGGTTTTGGATCCAAACAGATTCCTTTCATCTTTGTACATCTCCCACAAAATTTGAGTTTTGTAATATTTCTCAGTCACACTCATAACTTTGAAGTGAGTTTTTAATTCCAACCACTGGCTGAGAATTCTGTCTACTGCAGGTTCAATAAAGAGCCACCTCATTGCATAGTTGCTTATAGCTTGGTCGATTGGTAGAGCCGCTGCTACTAATGGCTCACACAAAAAGTTAAGCAAGTTTGAGAACAGTTAGTAGTTGGAAGGAGTCAATCATTCGATGCTGTTGGCATACGCTCCCTCGATGAGTCTTTGGACTCCCTGGAGGTGTCACATAATAAAGTGTAAATAATATTCTTTACAATTGCAGAGCGCTTGGTTCGATGCATTTTTACCTTTGGCATAATTTGACTGTCTTGGATGATATTTATGGAAAGATCTGCTAGATGATCACAATTGTTGAATGAGTGACAACAAGGAAATAATGCTAAGCTGTCTTCAAAGTTCTCTGTCTCAGACTTCTTCACAAGCATATTTGTAATAGGAACAGCAGCAAGATGTTTCTTAGTTTCACTAAGCTTTACAAGCTGACAATATTTAGCAGCTATATCACATCTGAAAACTTACAGTGGCCTTTTGTAGTGCTACCAGGAACTTCACACAGCCATTTACTAAACATTCCATCCTAAATTGTTGCTTGCAAGCTTTACTTGTCTCCTTGCTCATTTTTGAAGAAGGGTATACAACTCTTTACTGCAACAAATTACACAAAGTCTTTGAAAACTTTCCACTTGCTATCATAACAACCAACCAGAACATGTGCAATAGACTAACTTGTAGTGGTGCTATCAACATCAAGGTGACAAAATGGCAGACTGCTGGGCCACATGACCGACTGATGTCATCGTACGTTTAAAACGTGTATGACACTCACACCAAACATACAATACAATACAATTAAATTAAAGATACCAAGAAATTATACACTTTGTTTAATCCTTTATCCAAGTGTAGCAAACAAAGTTTGCACCTGAAGTATTTTCAGGATGGGGCAACTTGTGGTAAAGGTGGTATGACTTCACATCACTAACCAAGCATATAATTTCTTGGTATCTTTAATTTATAGTATAACCAAGTGAAAAAACTTCCAACAGCCTTTCTCTAATCCAGGGTAATTTAATAATAAGGTGTGACACCTTTTGGCATATGAAAATATGACTTCTGTATTACTTCAACCTTAGTGTCACCTCTAGGTCTGGCTCCCACTAAAGAGACCTCAATAAAAGTTGAAACTGGTCTGGGTAGTGACCCTTCCCATAACGCATAGCATTATACATGTCTGCAAGGAGATGTGTTTTGCATTATGGGATACTAAGGCAAGTGATGTGAAGTCATACCACTTTTACCACGAGTTGCCCCAGTCCTGATAATACTTCAAGCACAAACTTTGTTTGCTTACACTTGGATAAAGGATTAAACCAAGTATATTATTTCTTGGTATCTTTAATTTATAGTATAACCAAGTGAAAAAACTTCCAACGTGCAGTACAATTCTTTAACAAATGGAAACATCTGGAAACTTTTAAAACAATTTCATTAAGAGTAGGTTATAAAAACAACTAAAAAGAATGAGCTAGATTTGGAGATAGGTGGAAGAATAAAATTTTTGGAGCTAGGGAAGAAAAAAGAGGAGCTAGAGCTAGCTCCAAAAGAGCTAAATTGGTAACACTACAGAAGAGAGGTCTGGAATATATGGATGCTTGGAGGACATTTGAGGACAGAAAGTAGCTGTATGTGAGAGATCACATACCGAATGAGGAAGGATGCAGGCTGGAGAGATTGCCATTTTCTGAACGCGTTGGTGCATCAATGCAGAGAAACTACAATTCCCAGGGTAGATGGTAGCAGGGGTTGCCTCTTGTAGGAATGGGTGCTTGGGGGAAAGGGGGACGACATCAGGTAACACCAAGTCCAGTGGAGTCTGGAGGAAATAATGACAGGTATAGAAGCAGTGACATTTTTATGCTTTATACTAATGTGGGTATCCAGAATAAAATAGACAAATTGGTGGCGTTGACAGCATCGGCCTGGCCAAAGATTATTGGGATCTCTGAGATGTGGTTGATGAAAGATGATATAACAGGAATAGAAGTAGCAGGTACAGCATTTTTCAGCAGGGTAGGAAGAGAAAATGTGGTGGTGGAGTACTGCTTATGATAAGTGATGACTTACGTCCTCTAAGAGTGGAGGCTTTAGAAGGCAGTGACATTAATAGTTTTGAAAGCATATGGTGTGAGGTAGAGGTGAGCAAGACAGGATATTTAGTAGGATGTGGCTACAAGCCAAGGAGCACAGCAGGTGGAGAGCAGGGGGATGTTTAGGCAGCTGAGCTTGGCAAGTGCAAGAAGAATGATTGTTATGGGAGATTTTAACAACAGCAGTATAAGTTGGGAAGAGGAAAATGCATGTAATAATAAGGTAATGGAATTTCTAGAATTCTTGAGGGACAGATGTCTTAGGCAATACGTAATAGAGAGAACAAGCGTTTTGGATTTGGTCCTAGCATCAGAAGAGCTGATAATAACTGAGATGACATCTCTCCCCCTTCGTTGGAGAGAGAGAGAGAGAGAGACCATGTGGTTTTGACTTGGAAGATGAATAGACATGCAGGAGTATTAAAGAAAAGGGAACATATATGGAATTATAAGGCAAGTGATTATAATAGTCTTAGATATCAACTTGGGACAGTTCCATGGAGGGCAGAATATCATTAGTGCATGAGAAATTGTGAAGGAATATTTGTTGGAGGCAATAGTAAGCTGTATTCCACGAGTGAAGAAGAGTACACAATTTGGTGTAAAGTGGATGATAAACAATATCAAACAGGAACTGCAGGTAAAAAAGAGGTTATGGAAGAGATATAAGGAGAGGGGTGGAAAGCAGATGCATGAAGAATATAAGACTCAGGCCAAGAGAGTGACTAATATGGTAAGGAAGGCAAAACTAGAATATGAGAAGAGACTGGCACTAAGATCGAAAGAAAATCTTAGGGAATTTTTTAACTATGTGGCCAGGTTTGAGGTTTAGAGGTCCAAGAGGAGAGGGTGTTCCAAACACTGAGTATCCAGGACATCAGTAAAGCTGTGGGAGTGGATGGTACTTCACCTGCAGTTTTGAGAGAATGTGCTCAAGAACTGACAGCTCCATTAACCTGTCTTTTCAATGAAAGTCTGGCTACAGGAAAGGTACCCCAAGGAATGGAAAGAAGGTAAGATAGTGCCATTGCATGAGGGTGGTAGCAGGCTGGATGTGACTTACTATAGGCCAGTTGGTGTTTTTTCATCAGTAGGTGTAAAGATTTTAGAGAAACTAGTGAGAGACCATATACAATGTTGGGCAGATGAGCGTAATGCCATCTGTGAGAGTCAACATGGATTTGTTAAGTGGTGCTCTTGCTTTAGTAATATGATTGCCATTTTTAATAAAGTGACAAGAGCAATTGATGAGGGCATATACTGCCATTTTTTTGGATTTTGCAAAGGCATTTGACAGGGTGCCACATGATAAGCTGATATATAAGTATGCAGCACATGGGTTTAGCTGTCGGGTTAATCAACTGGATTCAGGATTGACTGTCTGATAGGTATCAGAGAGTTGTGTATGGTGGGGCAGTATCAAGGAGGCAGAAGGTCACAAGTAGGGTCCCACAGGGCTCAGTATTGGGACCTGTATTGTTTAACCTTTATATCAATGACACTGTCAATGGACTGCAGGGGGATATTCAGTTGTTTGCAGATGAGGTGAAGCTGGGAAGGGTTATTAGTAATAGTGCAGATATGGTAGTCATGCAAGAGGATTTGAATAAGCTAGACAGATAGGCAAATGAATGGGGGTGTCAGTTTAATGCAGCAAAATGTAAGGTCTTGAGGTTTGTGACACATCGATGGGACGCTACATACTCTATGGGAGGAGTTAAACTGGAGGAAGTAGGAGAGACAAGAGATCTGGGGTTGATGATTGATAGAAACCTGAAATTCAAGGCACATATTGCAAAGGTGGTGAAGGTAACACAGAGGATTGCTGCAATAATGAGAAGGATGCTGACCTGCAGAGATAAAAGAGTTATCATTCCGTTGTATAAGATCCTGATCAGACTACACTTAGACTATTGTTCTCAGATTTGGTCCCCAGGATTTGAAGGGGATAAATTAACTGTGGAAAAGGTACAAAGGCAGGTAACAAAGATGGTTTCAAGACTGTACAATGTTAGTTATGAGAATTGGCTGAGAGAATGTGGATTGCAGAGTTTGGTAGATAAAAGAAGGAGAGGTGATATGATTGAGACTTTTAAATATGAAAATATTGTTGAGAGGTGGTTACAGGATTGACACTGGGCAGTTCTTTTGCTTAGTGGAAAAGTGGGAGGAGCGATGACAAGGGGCCATCCCTGGAAGTTATAAAAGAAAGCTGTAAGCAAGAATGTGAGGAGTGGTTTCTTTGCATGGAGGGTGGTTGAACGGTGGAATGCATTGCCTGATAGAGTAGTGAGAGCAAGAACCGTCAATGAGTTCAAGGAGTGGTATGACAGACTTTGTGTGTCCTAAGAAGGACCTCCCACGATAAGTCTTTTGACTCCACGGAGCCCTGAATAATAATAATAATAAAAAACAATGACTTTTTTTTTTTTATGTGGCTCCCACCAATTAAAGGTTTCATATAAGTCTTTAGTACATTAGTACCATGGATGGGCTAAGGAATTTTTTTTAATAAATTTCATGTATTTGTATTTTTTAATTAAATTTTTACATAGTACAGTAACCAATATCCAGCTACCCTATTCTAGAAACCAAATATGGACATTTTTCAAGAAAATCCAGATCTCCAGAAAGTGGGATGGTAATCTCATAATGGATGATGAAGTTCATCTCCCACCCAAAGATAATCACAAACATCTATGCCCAAAGCAGAATTTGAACTTGCAGCCTCTTAGAGAGTGAATGGATCTACGGAATGGATAAAATTAAACATACAATTATGGAATCATTGAGTAAGGGTATTTTACATGACACTTAATATCTGCATTTGGAAACGGTTGATTTTATAAGTTTTTTTTATATGTACATCAATGTGTACAGATATAGAGATCAATTCATATATATATATACATATATATATATACATATATAATATATATAAGATTCATATAGTGAGCTTAAATAATTGAATTTTTTTTGGAAATTTTAGAAGCACTTGTGACATAGCGAAACAGATTTTTAAACTTGTAGACACAAGTGGATTTTTCATTCTCCATACAGGCATATCAGGCAAGAGAGTGCACACACACAATTACAGAGAAAAAATGCTACTGGTGGTGGGTGATAGATGAAAAGATAGATAGTTTGTGGATTAAGTTAAGTAGTGAATAGTGGACATAGTAAGTTGTGTTCAGTAGAGAAGAATACCCTCCTTCAATGAGTCCTCAGACTCTGAAGGTGTGATATAACAGCAACAATATAGTACAGCAGTCTACCAATTGTGACATTCACATCAACGACCCTTCAATTAACAGCCCCTTGCATGCCAACCAACTTCTAGTATAGCACCGTGTAATTGGGCTTCAATCATCAAATCCTTTATTCATCAGAATGACCAATTGCCTTCTTGATGTGATCAAATAAATGACAGATTACTGAAATAGTAATAATAGACCTTCAATTACCTGATCCTTGAATTAAGTTACTATTTGACCAACTTCTGGTATAGTACCATTAAACTGTATCTTCAGTTATCTGATCCTTCAATTATTTAGCTGGCAAACTGCTTTCTCACTGTGAAATGAAACTGAAAGACTACTGCATTTACTGATCCTATTCAGTGAACTAAAATCCTTTTAGTAATTATGTCTCTACCATATCCCTTCTTTTAACCTATCAACCAATTTCTGTAACCTGCAATTTTCAATCAATCCTTATAATAAGCATTCCACAGACCAGCTGCCATCTTGGTCACTTGTCTCTCAATCTTCTCCACTTCTTTCTGATTCAAAGAAACTAGATGACCAGATCTGTGCATTGTCGTCTAGATGTAGCTGTATCAAAATTTATAAAGTAGTACAATAACCACATCCCTACTTGCAGTGTGTTCTTCAATAACCAGATGATGCTATGAGTGATTTTAGCCACTTTTACAGTATGCTCCCCAAACTTCAACTCTTTCCACCAGCTTTCCCAAATCCTTAGCCTACAATTTCCTGTGGTCCAATTCTATCAATGAAGTACACAGCTGGTAATCTTTTCATTCCACAATGCATAGATCATACACCCTGTCATATTAAACTGATAAAACCATTATCCTTTATGCACATATCAATCTACTTAAATTATATTGCAGGATTTCCATCACTGTTATTAAACATTTCCCCACAGTTTTACATCATCAGTAAACAACTAGATATTCCCTTTCCTCTCAAAATAACTCATGTACAAAATCCTATGGTACACCACTAGTCATCCACCTTCTCCTAGACTCCACTTCATAAACTACTCTCTGTCCATCCATCAGCTGCCCTCTTATCCATATCACCACCTTCATTTCCATCCCTATTTGTCCCAATCTATATATAAGCAAAAGAATAAAAGTGATTCGAACACGAAACAGATAATGTTTGCTGATAAAATTTTCCACTTCTACTTCTCAGTGTCCTTGTCCAGATTTATCTTTCTCAAACTCCATTCTTAAATCTGGAAAGACTGCTCCTACACTTTCTTTAATATAACTGCAAACTTATAAGGAAAGAAGTGCTTGATTTCAAGATCCAAACAATCCTCTTGCTGGTTTTAAGTTATGATAAAAGGGAGTGGTATATCAATAATGATGGTTCTGACTCTTTAGGAATATTACCATAATATAAAACTTTGTAACAGTACAAAGCACTGAACTTAGGGTGTCCAAGAAAATCGTTATCACTTTGAATGGAAGCCCTGGCAGTCACTGTTTAAAAGATCTTTCAGCATCAAATCCTCTAAATATCAACAAATGCAGTTCTACTATAATCCAAATTAAAAAAACAATAGAAACAAAACACTACACTGCATTTAAGTTAATGGTTATTAATGAATGATTATCAGAATGACCAATGGGCATACTGATCACTGAGGTGGACATATTTAAAGCAATATACACTCGGGTCTCTTTTTATGCGGATTTGAAGTTATGCGGGCATGCCCACAGATACAAGACCTTTCGACATTTCTGCACATGTCAACAGAAGGAGAATCCATTCCAATAATAGGGTAACCTGCGTTTCCCAAACTTTTCCTATGACGGAAACACTTCACAAATCCTAAAATTTTCATGGAACACCTTGGTTATTTTGTGATGTATTCATTAATAATTATTTGTTAATTAAGCTGATTTTTTATTATTAATTAATTAGATTTGGCCCAATGGAGGAAAAAAAGCACCAAAGAAAAGTAATTTCTTTGGAAATGAAAATTGCAATTTTAGATCGCTTAGCAAAAGGAGAGGGATCTATGGTGATTGGTAAACATTTTAATTTAGGCAAATCTACTATAAGAGCAATTAAAAAGATTGAAGTCTCAATAAGAAAATCTGTCATTTCTGGCACAAAACTAAGTGCCAAATTATCATCATACTCAAGAGATGCTTTATTAAAAAACACGGAACGAGCGCTCGTAATTTGGAGATTGAAGAATTAACTCAAAGGGGAATTCCTATAAGTAGTTATTTAATTAAAGAAAAAGCTTTTCGGTTTTATGAACAGATGAAGCAATTGGAGCTGTCTACTTCAGCTTCCCAGGCTGATAAAGAATTTTCGGCTAGCAAAGGATGGTAAACCAGGTTTTTAAAATGGAATGCGCTTCATAACGTGAAAATTACAGGCAAGGTTGCAGCAGCAGATGAAGAAGCAGCCAAAAAGTTTTAAGAGAAGTTAGCCAAAATTATTGAAGATGGTGGATATTGTCCCGATCAAGTGTTTAACGCTGACAAAACAGAATTGTTTTGAAAGAAAATGCCTAGTCGAACTTACATCGCAAAGTCTGAGAAAAAAGCAAGTGGTTTTAAAAAAGCAAAGATCGAGTAACGTTGTCACTTTGTAGCAATGCATCAGGAGATCGAATGTTGAAACCCCTCCTAGTAAATCGATTTCTAAAACCGCGTGCTCTAAAAGGCAAAGATCTAAAACAGCTGCCGGTACATTGGATGGCTAATACAAAGGCCTGGGTAACAACTGCTGTATTTACTGAATGGTTCAATAATTGCTTTGTACCAGAAGTGGAAACATAGAAGCAAATAGCTCTCATTTTAAAGTTTTATTAATTGTTGACAATGCACCAAGTCATCCGCATTTAGAACATCCAAATGTGCAGGTAGTGCTTTTTCCACCCAATACAACAAACATTATTCAGCCATTAGATCAAGGCATAATTGCTACTTTTAAAAAAATATTATGTTAAGCACACTTTTCAATTTATATTGGATAACTAGAAAATGAATCATTAACAGTAACTGACGTTCAGAAAAAATTTTTTATTTTGGACTGCATAAATCATGTTGCATCTGCTATCACTGAAATAAGAACACAAACTTTAAATGCTTGCTGGAGAGCAGCTTGGCCTGGATATATTGCAAACAGTGAAACCATGCAAACATCTTGTGGATAATGCCTAAATTAATCCAAATCCAATAACAATGATGTTATTGGATTTGGATTAACTTTAGATATCATCGAAGATACAGAAAACAATAGTGAATTGGAAGAAAAACTTGTCCTCCTCACTGCAAATATAATTCGAGAAGGTCTTGAACTGTGCAATAAATTGGAAAATCATTTTCTTGTTAATGACACAAATTCTGAACGAGCCTTTTTTATGCAATTTTAGGTTTATTTTAATTCATTGCTTCGGTTTTATGCGGTTTTAGAAAATTATGGAACGTATCGCTGATTTTTCAACGTAAGTTAGGCCTTTTTTGTGCGATTTTTTATATGTGGTTTTCTGTGGAACGTATCTACCACATAAAAAGAGACCCGAATGTACTTGCATTTAAAAAATAAATTTTAATTCAAAATATTAAAAAGGAAAATATGGAGCATATTTCCCTTTATATATGCTTCAGCACAAGGTAGCAAAGTGTAAGGTTTTGGAATGTGGAATGTATGGATAGAGTTTAGAGTATGCAACTGGTGCAGAAGATAGAGATAAAAGATCTGGGGATAATGGTAATAGGAATCTGAAATTTAGGAGATGTGGTAAAATTGCATGGACTATTAAAATTACAATGGGTGCAGTTTGGATCAAACTGCATACTGATTACTATGCAAATTGTTAATCTTCTGTTGGGGGGGGGGAGGTAATGACAATATATTAGAAGTCCAGAGATAGACAGATGATTTATGTTTGCACAATGGTGGGTATGAACAAAGGTAGGAAATAAAATTTGCAAAGCATCGTGGATAGGAAGAGGAATATGACTGATACATATAAGTTGGGACAAGAGGTTGTTACCAGATGTGGAGGAGAATTTTCACAGGAAGCTTCCTGGAAGCTATATAAGAAAGGTGTAAGCAGGGAAGCAAGGGTAATTTTTTGTTTTAGAATGGTTGCTGGGTAGAATACACTGCCTGTGAGTATAGTGAATGCAAAGACAATGAATAAGTTTAAAATGCCATTTCAATGAGCCTTTTAATTGCATGAAGGCTTGGTTATAATAATAACATACAATTTTCTATGGGTTTAAATCCTCAAATCCTGTATCACCCATAATGTGCCTTTTAAAGAAACGTTTAGTGCTATATATACTTATTTTTTTTCAAGATAAATATATACTGCTAATAGCAGTATGAAAACTCCAATGCTGTGAATACACACACAAAATACTGATATGCTCTCTCTCTCTCTTTCCCTCCCTCAAAAGATTATCCCCTTAAAAACTAAAAAATTATTCATATTCATTTAAGAAACAAGCACTAGTAATAACTTTAAAATACTTCAATAGAATACTGAATTATTATTACTTGGTGGTAATAATCCCCCTTCCCAAAAAAGTCACCGACTTCATGTAAAATTTGTTTCTAAGTCAACTTAAAAATATCATCATCATCAAATTCCTCATATATATCCTTGGATATGTGTGTGGGGGGGGGCAACCTTTTCAATGTCATCATACTAACTTCCTGTTAACAATTTTCCTCCAAATTAATTGTTATCTGTCAAGACACCAATATTACCAGATCTTATATTTCTGTCTTTTAAGATACTTCTTACAGCAGTGTCAATCCACATAGATCTTGGTTTTATTCTGGGTCTTTTTCCTACCAGGCTGGCAAAACAAAAAATATATATTATAATAATAAATAAAATATATCTTTCTCAGAATTTTCATATCTGTGGTCTCCTTTGATTGAATATTTTATTTCTAACCTAGCTCTCAGATCCATATATTAAAACTGGTTTGAATGCTGTGTTGAGCATAGCTAGTTTAGGGTTTTGCCTAATTTCTCTCTTATTCCATATAAATTTATTCAGCTAACTTCCTACCATACCAGCTTGGCTAATTCTGTTGTCTTTTCCAAATTTAATTTACTACTATAAATTATGGCTAAATAGCCAAAATGTTTTTACTCATTCTATAGGTTCTCGATGCAGAATGTAGTTGAGAATTTTAATGTTTCTCCCTATTTTCATTGTCTTTGTCTTGTTTTTTGCTGATTTTCATACCAAATTTATCACAGCATTTATTCAATTTAGTCATGGAATCCTGCAAACTTGTACTGGATTTATTTAGAAGTATAACATGATCTACATAATGTAAAGAGTTGAGATTAACATCTCAGTGCTTTAGTTTTATTATTATTATTTATTTAAATGAAGAGGATATTAAATCCCACATTATTTCAAAGCTGAATAAGAAACTCAAAGATAGGAATCAAAGAGTTTCATGCTGAATATAGCAAACTATAAAAGTTTCGGCAGATTGTAATATAAGCTAATATAATATTATAGTTTGCTATATTCGGCATGAAACTCTTTTATTCGGCTTTGAAATAATGTGGGATTTAATATCCCCTTCATTTAAATAATGTTACATTGCCAAAGTGAAGCCTATTGGCTCTTTATTTTAAGTATTATTATTTATTTATTTATAAATTTACATACTAAAATTCATCTTACTAATTTACGAGCATTTGGTAGTTAAAAAGCATGAACTTACACACAAAAAAAAAAAAAAACTGTATTTTTTGTATTTGTTTTAAAACTGCTTAAACATACTAGTATATTTTAGGAAAATGCTTTCTACATTTAATGATCTCTCTCTCTCATGCTTCCAAAAAAAAAGTAACAGTAAATTTTATTATTTACTGAATTATGATGCAGGCAGGACGATAAATAAGGGAAAGTAAAATGGTTAAAAATGGAATAAAGCAAATAATGGGATGGGGAGGGGGGGGGAGAATACAGCATAAGTGAACAGAGGAAGAGAGCAAAATATAGTGACAATGTACAAAAGATATTTGTCATTTTCTCTTTATAAGAAAGATCCTAAGCTCCTCATGTCAGTGATGGGAATTGAACGCAGGACACTCCTTTCCCAGGCATATGGTTGCGAAGCGCATAACCACTCGGTTAACCATGCAGACTATGAGTGATTACAGCATAGAAAGAATTGTAATTTTAGATAAATTTAACAAGGCCAGTCAAATGATTGTGGCAAACTCTTACTTTGCATGGCTAATGCACTGTCAACCTTGGCTCATCTGTTTAACAATTTTGCAACAGCAGAAGTCTCAAAGGAGCAGAAGGAAGATAAAACTGCTCCACTTCATAAAGGTGGTGATAACACAACAAATTACAGGCCAATCTGCATATCTGGAGTCGTAGTAAACATGCTGGAGAGGTTGCTAAGGGCTAGAAATGAGTTGATAAAGAGTATTCTCTATGAATGTCAGCATGGGTTAGTTAAAGGGAGGTAATGTATTGCTAACTTACTTATGTACTATAACAAGGTAACAAATGCAATGGAGATGTATATACAGTGTTATACTTTGACTTTGCAAAAGCTTTTGATAAGACTGCCATACAATAAGTTGGTGACCAAATTAAAGCAGATGGGTCTGGATGCTAGACTAATGAGTTGTATAAGTGCTTGTTGTCAAATAAGTATCAGCAAGTTGTGCAAGAGGTGTGGTATCCTGAAAGAACAAAGTCACTAGTGATGTATCACATGGATCTGTTTTGGGGGCCCCATTGTTGCAAAACCAGAGAGAATGACAAGGAATCAAGCAGATTGGTGTAGCCTTACAGGAGGACTTGAATAGATTTTGAGTGGGCAAGCAAGTGGATCTATCAGTTCAACATTGCAAAGTGTAAGGTTCTGAAATTTGTTAGGCAACAATGGGATGCAAAGTACAGTGATACCTCGGCGAACAAGGAATCAAACGAATTTTTCGGCTAACGAAGATTTTTTTCGCTGTTCTTTGGACTCGGCTAACGAATATTTTAGTGGATGCGTGCACTAACATAAAGCAGCAAACATGAACATTTGGAGGTAAATGAAGAAGATGTAGAAGAATTAGTTGAAGAACACTCAAAAGTTCTGATAACAGAAGATCTTGAAGAGTTGAAAAAGCAACTGAATCAGGAAAGAGACAAGGAAGATAAAGAGTGCTCATCAGAGGAGAAGGACAGCAATAAAAAGGGAAGAATGCCAACAGGTGACATTAAAAAAATGCTGCATTACTAGGAAGAGTTTCAGTCTTTGGCTACAAAATGGCATCCCAACAAAGCTGAAATGAACAAACTTTGTGCCTTGGTTGAAGACAAGTGTCTGAATCACTTTAAAAACATTCTGAAAAAAAGAGAAGTTTAATCAACTTTGGATAGATTTTTGACTTCTTTAGCAAAGAGACAGAGGCCAGCTACTGAAGAAGAGGAGACTTACCTTAAACTTTGAAAATTTGGAAGAATGGTAAAAACTTTATGTACATTTCAGTTTAATAAAGTGTATATAATAGTGTAAAGATCGTCAGTTTTTCATTCTACTTTCCATTCTCCTTCATCTAATTGGGTAGCTGTTCATCTCAGCCTTTGGTGAGTTTTTGCCCTTTTATAGTGTGCTTTTTTACTATTTTATAAAACTTATCTTTAAATAGTAGGCAGCATCCAGAATGAATTAAACGATTTTCTATAGAAACTTACGGGAAATCACGTTTTGGCTAACGAATGTGATTCCGGAACGAATTATCTTCATTAGCCGAGGTATCACTGTATATATTTGGTGGAGAAATTATTTTAAAAAGGTTGAAGAGACAAAGAACTTAATGTGCAGAAATAAAGAGGTTATAGTTCCACTGTATAATGCCTTGATCAGGCCCCTAAGGATTACTGTGCACAGATTTTGTTCTCTGGTTTTCATGGGCGCCATTTGTTGCAAAGGATCCAGAGAAGACTAAGGTAATAACTGGGTTTTGGAATGTGGGATATGAAGACAGATTGAGGAAATACAATTTGCAAAGACTCATGAATGGGAGGAGGGGGTGGAGAAGGAATATGATTGAAAGATTGGTAAAAGGCTGTTACTGGGTTGATGTGGAAGAAATTTTTCATAGAATGGAAAGGGGGTAGAATAAGTGGCCATCCTTGAAAACTGTATATAGAGGGTGTGAGTAAGGGTGCAAGGAGCAAATTCTTTGCATGGAAAGTTGGTAAGTGGCATGTACTGCCTGACTGTGGTGAATGCAGATATATGGAATGGGTTTAACCACCATACCAGCTTGGGCATGTATGGTCCATAATTGCATGGATGCAAAGTGTCAAGTGAAGTCAATATAACCATCGTGTATTACAGAAAAAATTATATGGAGATAAGGCATATATTTTTGATATATTTGATCCATGTGGTTGGTGGGTGGTTAAAGCGCAGTTTGATAAGCTTTGCATGTAACAGCATGTGCTTCTCACAATGAATCTTTTGACTTTGACTCCATGGAAGTCTGGTATTAATAATAGTAATAATGAAAAAAATATGTAAAATATATTGGAATGATAATTTAATAAATGAAAAAAAAATTCAAGCACTTTATCAGTGTATAATCATACTGGTGTAAATGAAGCTGTGCAAGATGTACAAGGGAGGCAAATATTAGGGGAACTGCAAGTGAAAGAATAAGAGGCAGATCAGGTGTTGATTGGGATATGTTACCAAGGCTGCAGGATTGGATGGCATATCACCACATATTTTAAAGGAATGTGCAAGAGTTACCTATGCCCTTGATCCGGTTATTTAATAAAAATCGTACAGTGAGAAAATTCTTAGGGAGTGGAAAGAAGGCAAAATAGTACCCCTCCATAAGCATAGTTCTGGGACAGAAGTTTTCATTTAAAGACTGGTCTATATATCTGCAGCTGTGATCAAAGGAAGTGGGAGACGTTAGTGGGGAATAAAGAATAGGACTGGGTTGATAGGCATAGGATTTTTTTATAATGGTCCACACATGTATGTAAAAGGTAGGTCTTGTTTTAGAAATGTACTTGCATTTTATAATAAGGTAAAGAATATGCTGGATAAGAGAGATTCATATACAGTGATACTACAGACTTTGCAAAAGCATCTGACAGATTGCTGAATGATAAGTTGGTGTACAAGCTGCAGATAGGAATGAATAACAGATTAGTCAGATGGCTTATAGGCTGGCTCTCTCTGAATGATACCAACAAGTTGTGCATGATGAAAGAGAATCTAAAAAAAAAGTAACTAGTGGTGTATCCTAGGAATGTATTCTTGGGCCCCTGATGTTTAACTTATTTGTAAATGATATTTCATGTGGACTAACTAGGGATTTTCAGTTGTTTGGATGAACTATAGATTCTTATTAAAGAGGTTTATTTGATTGGATAGTTAAAATCAGAGCCAATACAACTATGACTCTGAAGCCAGCATATTATGTCTGTTAAATACAAATGGACTGGCACAAATGCAGTTGTTTGCTGATGATGCAAAGTTGGAGAGGATTATAAGGAGCAATTCTGATGTCAATTCATTTGGAAAGATTTAATTAGATTTTTAGCCTCGACAAATGTTTGGTGTTGTTTTCATATTAATAAATGCATGGTGGTGAACTATGGAGTGCAGAGATAGGACATGTACTGTATTTATGGAAGTGCGCTTCAGAAAGTGGACGATATTTGAGATCTGGAGATGATGGCTGACAGTGAACTGAGTTTGAGAGATCACATTGCAAGTAGTGCAAAGACTGCACATCACATTGCTGATGTGATAAGGAATACATTGGCAAGAAGAAATAAGAAGGTAATTGCGCCACTGTTTAAGAAGAATTATTATTATTATTAAACAAGACCTCATGGAGTCAAAGACTCATCTAGGAGGTCCTTTTATCTCACACACATCTCATCATACCGGGTCTTAAACACATTCAAACTCCTTGCAGACACCACACTCTCAGGCAAGGCATTCCAATCATTCACAACTCTGCACAAAAAAAACCTGCCTCTCACTCCCCTACTCACACCCTCTTTATACAGTTTCCAGGGATGACCTCTGGTTCTCCCCTGATCTCCCACTATTCTCTGTAGAACTTCTCCAGCATTGATCCTATAACAACCCCTTACCAACTTGTAGGTCTCTATCATATCTCCCCTCTTCCTTCTCTCCACTAGACTCTGCAAATTACATCTTTTCAATCTTTCCTCATACTCGATTCCAGAGGTCAGAAACTACCTTAGTCAGTCGCCTTTGGACCCTTTCTAACATCTCTTCATCCTTCTGAAAACCAGGTGACCAAATCTGGGCACAATAGTCCATGTGTGGCTTAATCAAAGCCTTATACAATGGAACAAGAATCTCCCTACTTCTACACGTCAGTGTCCTCCTCATCATTCCCAGAAGTCTTTGTGTTGTCTTCACAATTTTGGCGATGTGTCCCCTAAATTTTAGATCCTTATCCACTATCACTCCCAGATCTCTTATTTCCTCTACTTCCAACAATATATTCTCACCAAGCATAAATTCTGCATCCCATCTTTGTTTTCCAAATTTTAAAACCTTACATTTTGCAACATTGAACTCACATCCCCATTTGCTTGCCCAATCACTCAATTTATTCAAGTCTTCTTGCAAGGCCACAACATCTTCACTACTCTTTATGGTTCGTCCCAACTTTGCATCTTCTGCAAACAACTGAATATCTCCATCCAAATCTTCGCCAATATCATTAATATACAAGTTAAATAGTAATGGCCCTAAAACAGATCCCTGAGGCACTCCACTAGTGACTTTCCTTTTCCTGGATATTGCACCCCCATACACAACTTGTTGATACCTATCAGATAGCCAGTCTCCAATCCAATGCACTAATCTAATATCCAACCCCATCTGCTCTAGTTTGACTGTCAACTTATCATGAGGTACTCTATCAAAAGCTTTTGCGAAATCCAAGTATATTACTGTGTATCCTTCTCCTCTGTCCAAGGAAGCAGTCACTTTATTGTAATAAGTAAGTAGATTACTAAAACACGACCTCCCTTTAGCAAATCCATGCTGTCCATCAAAGATTATACCATTGTTTTCAACCCAACTCTGGATCCTAGTTCTCACAAGCTTCTCCAACAACTTAACCACAACACCTGACACACAGATAGGCCTATAGTTTGATGCTTGAGTTCGATCACCTCCTTTATGAAGTGGCACAATCTTGCCCTCCTTCCACTCTTTAGGGACTTGACCAAGTGCAAGACTCGTATTAAAAAAATATGTCAAGGCAGGTGTCAACTCTCTGGCACTACACTTGAACTTTTGTGCTTAGATTTGGCCACCTAGGTTTTTATTATTATTATTATCCTAAGACCCCCATGGAGTCAAAGACTTAACTAGGAGTCTTAACTTGTCATATATACAATTCATCATACCATGCTTTAAACACATTCAATTTCTCTGCAGACATCACAATCTCAGCAAGATATTCAAAATCACTGACAACTCTGCATGCAAAAAAAACCTGCTTCTCACTCCCTTGTTCACACTCTCCTTATACATCTTCCAGGGATGACTTCTTATTCTTCCCTCATCTCCCATCATTTTTTTTTATGAAAACCTCTTCAACATTGATCCCATAACAACCCCTTAACAATTTGTATGTCTCTATCATATCACCCCTCTTCCTCCTATTCACTAGACTCTGTAAATTGCATCTTCTCAATCTTTCCTCATATTTAACATTCCAGAGATCAGAAACTACCTTAGTCACCTATGGACACTTTCCAACATCTCCTCATCCTTTTGAAAACCAGGTGACCATATCTATGCACAGTAGTCCATGTGTGGCCTAATCAGAGCCTTATACAATGGAACAAGAATCTCTTTACTTCTACAAGTTAGTGTCCTCTGCATCATTTGCAGAATTCATTGTATTGCCCTCACAATTTTGGCAATGTGTTCTCTAAATTTTAGATCCCAATCCACCATGATCCCAAGATCTCTTATTTCCTCCACTTCCAACAATATATCCCCACTAAGAGTAAATTCTTCATCCCATCTTTGTTTCCCAAATTTTAAAATCTTACATTTTGCAACATTCAACTGTCATTCTCCACTCCCACACCCATTCACATCTGCTCAATGTGAATGTGAAATGCTCAATTTATTCAAGTCTTCTTGTAAGGCCATAACATCTGCTCTACTCCTCATAGTTCATCCCAACCTTGTATCATCTGAAAACAGCTGTGTATATCTTCATTCAAAACTTCCCCAATATCATTAACATATAGGTTAAACAGCCCTAAAGCAGACCCCCAGAGGCACACCACTATCGACTTTCCCTCTTCTAGGATATTGCTCCCCCCCCCCCATACACAACTTGCTAATACATATCAGATAGCCAATCTCCAATCCAATGCACTAGTCTAATATCCAACCCATCTGCTCTACTTTGATTATCCATCTCCTTTGTCCAATGAAGCCATCACCTAATTGTAATAAGTAAGTAGATTAAGACATGACCTCCCTTTAGCAAATCCATGCTGTCCATCAAAAATGGTAAAACCACAGTTGTCCACCCAATTCTGCATCCTGATTCTCACCACCCTGTCCAACGCTTTAATCACAACAACTGACACACAGATAGCCCTATAATTTGATGCCTGAGTTCTGTCACCTCCCATATGAAGTGGCACAATCTTGCATTTCTTCCACTCCTTTGGAACTTGACCCAGTGCAAGCCTCATATTAAACAAATATGATGTCAGGGGAGATACCAACTCCCTAGCACATTCCTTCAAAATATGTGGTGATACATTATCAAGTCCCACCACCTTATTAACATCAAGTTTGCTCAATTCTCCATATACCTCTTGCTCACTTACAGTCCATCTCTCCTCCTCCTCCTCATAATCATCAACTGCTCTCAACGTCTCCCATGATGTCACATTCACAAGAATGAAGGATCTCCACTATATCTTCTGCAGCAGTTGTCCTTATACCATTTTCTCCAATCAGTGTCATCCCTCCATAATCATTCTTTTTCTTTCTTTTTTTTTTTTTTATTTTTGCTGGATGCATATTGAAAGAACTCCCTAGGATTCTTTTTGGCTTCATTAGCTAACAGCTGCTCATACTTCACTTTTGCTACCCTTACTAAGTCACCCTCCTTGCCTGTTCTTTGTAATCCTCATGGAATTGATTATTACCACTCCTCTTATGCTGCCTCCATAATGCCTTTTTCCTTTGTATCACATGCTTAATCTCCATTCATCCATTTCACGTCTATCTTATTCAACCTTCTAACCATTGGAATACATTTAGATATTGCTTCTAAAGATAGTTATTGATATCACCCAAGCTGCATTGATCTCCTTTCAAGATAGCTCCTCATTCTATGCTGCATCTGAGCTTCTCATAATCACCAGCCTTGTAGTTCCACATATACCCTTTCCTCACAGAGGTTCTCACACTGCTGGCAACTATCTAGGTAATCACTTCATGGTCACTCTCTCACTAACTGGAGGGTGATTTGACACCTCATTTATAATAACATCCTCTGATGAGATGATCAAATTGAACACCTTCAATCCTCATGTGCCTTCTCTTACATACTGCCTTATATGTTATAAGGTGGAAACATGAGTGAGGAGCTTTTATCTTGACCAAAGCAGTATCTGCACTATGAAATACCAGTTAAAGAGAGAGGTTACAGGAACAAATTGCAAAATTTAGTGAAAAGAAATGTGACAGAGATTAGGTATTTTATTGAATTAATACTGAGAGGATTATAAATGAAGACGGTGAGTGGGAAAGAATAAGAAGTTATTTCTGGAAGCTGTGCAAAGGTGTGGTGAAGAAAGAAGTGAGGAGTTTTTTTTTTTTTTTTTAAACATGCAAAATTGTGGATAAGAGGAACACATTACTAAAATGTGTAAATACTGGGAATTTTAAGGTTCAATATCATAAATATGTTGTTGTTGGCTAAGCGAACATCTCACATTAAGTGTACTGGTTCCATGGAGGTATTTATAGGTTAACTCCATAATAATTTAATTATTCTATTTCTTTTGCTGTGGTTATTTTATTAGTATGGACTGAATGTACTTGATACAATATTTTTACATTAAGAGGGAAGGGGAGGGAAAATTGATGCTTGTTATTTTTGATGGAATGATTGAAATCAGAGGACAGCACATTATGTCTGTTAAATACAAACTGATTGAAATAATAATCCACTGACCAGTTTTCTGACTGGTCAGTGGATTATTGAAAGATTAAAAATTAAGTGTCTGGGAAGTTCCCTACTTATCCAGTCAGGATGATAGTAGGACTGGATGAAATATCACCTTTAAGTTAATGTGTAAAGGAATTAATCCTGCCTTCAAGTTTGTTGTTCAGTATTGAAGAGTAGGAAGAAGAAAAAAAACATAACCTATACCACTGCAAAAGAGTGGTGCCATGAGATATAGTAGAGATGACTTCATATTTCTGGAATAGAAGCTTTTCTGAAGCCAGTGAAGTTTGTTAAAGATATAAGAATGGGTGAAAAAAGGGCGTATTGCTATGAAAAAAAAATGCTCATGAAAGCAATGTGCAAGAAAAGAGGTTGACAAGGAGCAACTGGAGTTTCATTTCTATATAAATGATATTTTAAAGGAGTTGGAATAGCATCCAACTGTTTGCTGTAGACAATAAAAAGAGTGGGTGAGAGAGAGAGAAAAATTAACTGGTAAGGAAGATATGTATTCAAGCAATGAAAACAGCAAGTCATGAAAGTTCAGACATTTTCATCATGTCTGATGAAAACAGACAATGTCATTCAATGATCTTGGACATCTCGGTTTCTTTCCAAGGAGATGAGAATGAATACCAGATAAATTGAAAGTCATTTACAAGTATCGAAAATATTATCAAGTCCATCTAAGACTAGTTGCAAGAATAGGCTGCAGCAATGTAATTTGTAAAGTTTTGTAATGATATGATTAAAACAAACAAAATCTTATTGGAATAAAACAGAACAAATTTTCAATAAGATACCAAGAAGAAGATGAAAAGGAACTATTTCTGGATGTTTATGAAAGCAATGAAAACAAAGTAATTAGTATTTTCATAGCATAACAAACAAGTCAGGAATAGAAAAGTACCAAGCTTAACAAATTTAAGGCAGACTGAAATGAATATCCTATGATCAATTTTCTGACTTTAAATAGTAATTGTATAATATTATAACTAATGATAGAAAAGGGTTGAAAAAAATTAATCTTAATGAATAATACACGAATATAATAGAATTTTTTATACTAATACTCTGAGAAACAGTACGCTTACTGGATATCGATTAATACAATGCTTTCTTATTTTCTATACAACCTGTAGACTATCCCATTTAAAATAATACGAAGCGCCGCTTAAAATGGATGTGTGTAATGCAACTGCCAGAAAACTCTATGGGTTACATGAATAATAAAATATTTACAGCATGAACTTGTACTTAATAAATAAATGTGTGTGTTGTGTGTAAACACACACATATATACACACACAACATATATACTGTATATATCCGAAATTTATAATTAATTAATAAAACAATAATCAAAGTTATTAAAGGAACAAATTCATGATTCCCATGAACCATATGTGCTAATAGTAATATTCTTACCTGAGAGACAGTTCCTTTAATGGAACTCACTGAGGTAGTCTTATATAGGAATAATTCCTGTAACAGCCAACTGATTCTTCTTTACTACACTAGCTGTTAATAAACAGAAACACTCCAAAGATAACATTGAATTTTTTCTCATGGTTAGTTTATCGAATAGCTGACTAAAATCCACAACGCAGTACAACTCTACAGACTTGCAAAATATCCAACAAAAATCGACTAACTTCTCAATTTCCCAACAACAGAATCCAGCTTCCAATCTTCAAGGACTCCACCCAATAAAGCTATGTTCGAACTGAATCACATACAGTACATACATTCACATATGCACGCACGCGCGCGCACATACACACACACCGGCGAAGCAATTTATCAATGTAGGTTGCTGAATTATTTTCTATTTCAGGATGTTTTTCATAAGCGAGCAGTCTATAAATTCCGTTAAATACAGTTATGTAATTTTCTACTAACAGTTAGAAATGTTTCGTAGAAGAAATAAATGCTCTGAAAAAAAGTGATCGGCTTATCATTGTCATATGGCACAATCCTTTCTAAAGCAACCAAACTTACAGCAAAAAGCAAAACGATGTAAATGTCAAAACCTCGGTCAAAACGACAAGTTGAGGAATATAAAATAGATAGGAAAGTGCTGTACTCTATTGGTAGAAAACTAAAGGAAATGAGTATTTATTTCGAATAAATATTTCGTAACAACTATTTTGGTAAGGAAATCGTACTGTTTCTTGTCTTCACAATAATTAAATTCTCACCAGTATTACATACTGGTGAAAATGTGCAAATTATTGAGTGATACGAACATATAACGTAATTTATAAAATTTTTGAAACTATGAAGAAAAATAGTAAACTATTATGGTAACCTATTTTTGGAAACTATTTTCCTAAGCTAAACAGCAAAATCGCATGCGTGATGAAAAAATTTTCCGAGTGACGGAATTTAATTGAACTAACTGAAGAGAGAAAAATATATTATCAAAAACTGGGTCTGCAGAATGATCATGAAACTTTGAAATACTAAAACTAAATATTAGAAATGTTACTTTATTATATTAATAATTATACGTCATTTTATTTACTTGCTTCTCTACTGGTCTCTCATTACTTAAAAAATATTCACGCAATATTTAAATTCGCTATCGAATCGAACGGTATTTTTTTTTCCACACACGAAAGGTTGTAAGCCTAAAATACATTAGTTCATTGGGTAAAGTAAGATTTGTTTTCTATTATTATTATTATTATTATTATTATTATTATTATTATTATTACTATTATCATCATCATCATCATTATATTTGGGTTTTTTTTATTTATTTATTTTTAAATAATCGTATATTATGTTACTTATATTATCAAAAATAATATACTCTTATTTACGAGTATATTTATCAGTTTTTTAATTAATAATACGAGTATATACTCGTATTATTAATCAGTAATGTTGAGTTTAACAAATAAACGGCATGCAGCTATACCGCAGTTTCTCTGTAACTGAAACTTGTTTAAGCAATGGCTTTCTATTTATTTTGATACAATTAAACATAAGTTGAAATTACGGAACGCTTCACTTGTCCTGAAACAAATCAAAACTGAACACCTATCAAGTGAAACTGAATTCGATTATTTAACGTTTTCTTCAAAGACAGTAAAATGCTGCGGTGGTGGTATCTTTACAGGGTGAACTTTTGTGAAGATACAACATAATTCCGGCATACAATCCTTTGATCTCGGCGACAATTCAGGAATTTATTCGTTATCTAAACTTCGTGGGATGCAAAAGAATATTCACAAACACATTGGTTTATACGAATTATTCCTACAGGACAACACCTTTAGATTCTCTTTAGTTGCGTGGTGTATTCGGAAATGTAATTCATATTTCTCTCATTGTTTTATGACGTACTGGGCATATCTAACATCAGATATAAAATTTCATTTTAAATAATATAACAACATATTATAATGCATTCATTTAAAGAGCAGAGTATTAAAGTATAATGCATTCAAATGTACAGACCTCAAAAACATACCTTCTCAAGGTCATCAATGTTTGCTCACCTGCAGTAAGTCGTGCTGATAAAGAAATTGAAGGCTTCTACATGATGTATCTCCTCTTTACAACAAAGGAAAACATCAAATTTCAAAATTGTCCTGGAAGACTTCAGTACCAGAATTGCTACACAAAATTCAGATGAAAGCTCCATGGGAAATTTTTGATAACACATAAGAGCTGGTAGAGGAGCAAGACTAATACAATTTGCAGAAGAAAAAAAAAACCCTCTGTATAGTGAATTCTTTTTTCAATTAAAAAAAAAAACAGAAAAGTTCAAATGGAAAAAATGGTGAAAGTAAACTACACAGGGTGATTCAGAACTCTTGGGCCAAACTTTAAGGAGTGATAGAACACACCTAAACAAGCACTTTTCGTCATACAGTGCATGGTCCGAACTCAAGCGGTGAAGCACTAGAGGGCGCTTTCCAGTGAACACTTATAAGTGCTGGTTTTTGCAGCCGTCGTTATTTCTACAGTGGTGTGCAAAAAAAGGATGGATTCTTTCACAAATCAGGAGAAGGCTGACATGCATTACATTTACGGAACTGCGGAAGGGAATGCGAGGGAAGCCCAAAGACTGTACCAAGAGCGCTTTCCGATCAGACACGTGTCTGATCGTAAAACCTTTCAGCGATTGCACCGGTATCTGTGCGAATTGGGCTCCTTTGTCAGCAGCATGCAGGAAACAGGGCGTGCATGGAGTGTGATGACGCCACGTGTTTTCCAGAGGAAATTCTACGTATGGTTGCAGATCGTCGCGAATGTAGCACCTGAACAATTTCCCATGCCGTACGTGTGCCCCAATGACGGTGTGGCGAGTTCTACGAGATGAACGATTACACCCCTACCATGCACAGAGGGTGCACGCCTTGACACCTGCAGATTAACGACCTTGTGTGGATTTTGCACAGTGTTTCCTGCAGCAGACTGCAGTGCAGTCGGACTTTGTGCACAAGTCTTATTCACTGACGAATGCACCTTTACACGTGAGGGCATTTTTAATACCCACAATTATCATGTGTGGGCGAGCAAAAATCCGCACGCCACATGTCCACATTCGTACCAGTGCCGTTTCTCGATAAATTTTTGGGCTGGAATCCTACATGACCATTTGATTGGCCCATTTCTTCTGCCAGCACGACTGAATGGGAGAACGTGCCTCATATTTTTACAAGAGGTCTTACCAGAATTACTGAACCCTGTTCTAGCAAACATTTAAACACGTATGTGGTTCCAAGACGACGGAGCACCACCCCATTTCAGCATGGATGTGTGGAACGCCTTGGATGCAACATTTCCAGGACGATGGATTGGTCGGGGTGGTCCCATCGCTTAGCCGCCACGATCGCCCGATCTCTCATGTCTGGACTTTTACCTATGGAGCCATATGAAAAGCCTGATCTACGATAGCCACCATCGATTCCAATGAGGACCTTATTGCCAGGATTTCTATTGCCACTGCCGCTGTATGAGAAATGCCTGGTGCTTTCGCCAATGCATGCCAATCACTATGTCGAAGGTGTGAAGCCTATTTTAATGTTGGTGGTCGCTCGTTTGAGCAGTTTCTGTAATTTGTTCAAAAAATTTTATGTTCTGTAATTTCTGCAATTGTTTGTATCTCCTCTCATTCTTGTTTCTTCATTTCCTGACGCACAATAGTTGCTACCCCTGGCGCTTCACCGGTTGAGTTTGAACCATGCATTGTATGAAAAGTGCTTATTTAGGTGTTTCTATCACCCCTTAAATTTTGGCCCAAGAGTTCTGAATCATCCTATATATATATATATAGAGAGAGAGAGAGAGAGAGAAAGTTTTTTAACTTGGGTCATTGTGTATTCAAGATACCAAGTAATTTTATATAAACTTGGTTTTAATCAAATTTTCCTTGCTTACTTGGGAAATAGGATTAAAACTAAGTTTATATAAAATTACTTGGTATCTTGAATTCTTGAATATATATGTAATAAATTATTTAACTTGGGGATACTGTATATTAGGGTTACCAAGTAATTTTATAAGCTTGGTTATTTAACTCCTAATCAATGCAAATGTATGTATGCAAACAATTAAGTTTGCGCCTGAAACATAGCTCAAGTCTAAAGATGGTACAACACCAAAGCAATACATTGTAAAGGTATATAAAGCTCTGATCACTATTCTTAATATTTTCCCATAATGTAAAGCGCATTATAGGCTTGAGCTATGTTTCAGGCGTAAACTTAATTGTTTGCATACTTGGGATTTGGAGGTAAATAACCAAGCTTATAAAATTACTTGGTAACCCTAATATATATATATATATATATATATACTGTATATATATATATATATATATATATATAAGCAGTGGTGTGCTATGGAAATTTTAACAAAGAGCTCGTATCGTCGAGCAAAAAAAAAAAGCCTAACTTAGCACTTATAATACTTATATTGCGACTTTGTAGAGCTTCTGACATATATGATAATTCCTGTAGAATATCAATCATTAATGCTAGATCTTTTAAAAATTCCAAATTGAGAACTAGGTTTAAAAAGCCCTTATACAGTATTTATCGTTCGATGCAAAAATCTGGGTAATTTCTCCACAAAGCAAGAGCCATTCATAAGCTGCAAGCTGCCCATCGTGGACCAAACACACAGCCGATCTTTAAAATTTCGATACCAAGGTCTTTTGCAATAGTATTTAATTCTCGTTGATTTTTTGGTGATTGATGATAAAAGGCATATAATTTATCCATAAATATTTCAAAATGATTTATTTCTTTAATGTTTTTTATCGAATCGTCTAATGCTAAGTGTAAACGATGAGTGCAATGCCAAATCACAACGTTGGGAAATTGTTGTAGAAGTTTGATTGCAACACCTGATTTGTTTCCTAACATTACACTAGCTCCATCAGAACGAAATGCAATGAAATGAAAATCCATATGAATTTAAAGTAGCAATTATAGTAGCATGTATACATTCCACGGTAGTATTTTCTAGTTCTAATTAATAAACAAGAAGAACAAGGGGCTCGCAAATTTGAGAAAAATTTAGCAAGGGGCTCGCGCGAACCCCCGCGATCCCATTATAGCTCACCACTGTATACAGGTAACCCTCGTATAACGCGGTACTTATACAACGCGGATTCGAAATAACGCGGTCTACAAATTGTAGTAGCCCTTCATCTTTTCATATGTTTTTCACAGCGCGACTTCAAAATCAAATTTTTTCTTCGTTAAATTTGAGTCTTCCTGTATCCTGCATGTAATTATAAGTAGCGAATTTATATTAGGGGAAATAGCGCCTCCGTAGCGCAATTGGAAGAACGACGGTACATTGCGCCCTTCGATTGGAATAGGCCTAAGTTCGATTCTCGTCGCGACGGGAGGAATCTTTATCTGGTCGATTTCAATCGAAGGTGAGTTAGCCGATCTCATATGGAGGTAGCAGGGTTTTTTCTCCCGGAAACTCGGGTTTTTCATCCCGCATACATACAAATCGGCCCATCAGAACACACGCAATTTACAGACAAAAATTACTAGTTGTGGTGGTGTTGGAAGTGGGCGGTAGATGGCGTTGATGTAGATGATTCGTAGTAGAGGTTAGGTGTAGAGAGAATTGTAGATGTCCTCCCACGATGAGTCTTCGGACTCCTTGGAGGTATCAGGAATAATAATAATAATAATAATAATAATAAAATACCCTTTAGCACGCATGTACCTCAATTGTTTACCGTATTAAATGTTTATTGTTGAAAATTGTCCTCCTCGTTTCTGGCAGGGAAGTTCATTAAAAATCACAAGTGTCTTCATCTCAAGCTGAGCCCTTAATTTTCTGGTGAGTTACATACAATATGTAATGCTTGCTTTTTTGTGTAAAAAAATTATTTTTATAGTGATGGCTACAAACTGCAACGAAAGAGAAAAACCAACATTGCAAACAAAATTAATTTCTCTCGAAGAAAAAAAATTCGAAATCTTAGATCGGTTGAAAAATGGAGATAAACCAGGAGTTTTTGCAGGGACTTTGAATTTAAATGAATCAGTAGTTCGAACAATCAAACAAAATGAACATAAAATCCGAGAAAGTGTTTATTGCTGGGTCAACGATAAATGCAAAGCACGTTGCTCGTGTACGCGATATTCTAATGGAAAAATGAAGAAATCTCTTCATTTTTCACCCAATCTTCTATCGAAGTCTAATAATTTCGATAGAAGATTGCACCTCAAAAGAAAATTCCGATGGATGGAAATCTTATTAAACAAAAAGCTCTCAAAGTTTATTAATTTTTAGTACAGACCAGGTGTTCAATGTGGATGAATCCGGGTTATTTTGGAAAAAAAGGTGCAAAAACGCACCTGTATTTCGAAAAATGACAAATCAGCTCCTGGATTCAAAGTTTCCAAAGATTTTACTCTACGGTTTTGTAGTAATGCATCAGGTGATTACATGACAAAACCAGTGTTTATTAGACAATCCTCAAATCTTCGTTCTATGAAAGAATAAAATATGCACTATTTTATTTTGCCTAAAACATTTATGCATTATGTGCAATAAAGTTTAAGTATAATTTGTAATTTTTATACTTTTATACTACGTATTTGTTTCATAGTTTATATGTTTTCTTAGATTACATAAATTACCTGAATAAATAAAAATATATTTTTGTTGGATAGGTCATTGTTATTTATATAATTTAATAAAAAAAAAAAAAAAAAAACGATTTCGGAACATAACCCTACTTTTTCTATGTGATATGAGGCGCGCATAACACGATTTATATAACGCGGCATTTCTGCGGAATCTAACATCTTATCAATAGGAATAGCAAGCTGGATACCAAAATAAAACTGCTCCTTTATCAATTGATGATTCGACCCATTATTACTTATGCTTCCCCAGCCTGGAGCCACACCTCGAGTACAAATATCCTCAAACTACAATAAGTGCAAAACAAATGTCTCCGCATGATCTTGAAGGCACCATGGTATGTCAGAAATGTCCAACTCCACCGGGATACAAATATCCCCAACATCTACTCTTTCCTGCAGTCTTCAGCAGTAAAGTTCTTCTCAGTATCCTCTTCACATCCAAATGAATTAGTGCAACAAGCAGCCAATTATAATGAAACAGACTTCTCAAAATACAGGAGACCGAAGGCCATCCTACTTCCAAATGAAGATCTCTAAATCACACTCACTCAGGCAGAGCATTTAGCTCATAAACTTTTCCTCACACAGCAGTCCTTATCAGATAGCAGGGATTAAAAAAGCATTTTGCTTCACCCTTAAAGTCAGCAACGTCTTGCGTCTTGCGTTGCGGAAGCTAACATCCGCGTTATCCGAGAGTTACCTGCAGGACCGGCGGAAGCGGACATGCGAATGCCACTACGAATGGGGCGTCGCCGCCGGAACACAGTTCATAAATTCATTTTTAAGAAACAAAATTTTTATCATTAAAACAAAAAATTCTTAGAATGATCAATATTAAAATAAATAAGGCGGGATACACCGAATAAAAATTTTTTAAAAATTGTATATTGCCCGCTGTTTACAATTTTGCAGCAAGAGCAGGCTAAATGCTTGCCTGCAGAATCTAAAGTGAAATAGTGAATGGTTTTTATGCGCAGAAACGACAAAACATTTGTTACTACGTAATCAGTCATATGGTACTGTAAAAACTCGATTGTAGCTTAAATATTCCAAAGCACATTACATTCGATTGTTTACTTAGGTTAAGTCCCAAGTGAATATTGTAAAAAGAAACTTTGATTGTCTCTGTATAGTTTGTTTTAGATGTTATTGTAAATAACACTCTGGAAGTTAACTGTATATACTGCTTTAATAAGAATATGTTAGAGTGTTAAAAACAAAAGCAATGTTTATATCACCAAAGCTGCATGTAATAGATCTACATGCCGGCATAAGAAAGACTGTTATAAAAATTTGTTTGTATGAGAAAGGCTTGCAGGCTCTAAGTGTAAACATCTGCTAAGTCAGTCAGAAAGGTTTAAATAACTTTCCGATGGCCGGCAACTTACAATTAAAAGAAAGCGGAGGGGAACAAAAGGCATGCCGAGTAGTGTTCGTGCAAGCTCCTGTAAGTATTATTTTCAGTTATCGTTGATAAAATTACTTAATATTGCGTAGTTTTGTTTGCCTTGCGTATTTTAGTGCGTCTGTTTGTGTGTTTTTGGTGTATTATAACTTATTGTGTGTTTTTGGTGTGTTATAACTTATTATTTGATAAAACACGTTGCAAATAATTATGGCATCTGTACGAAGGAAAATGGCGGCCAGTAATGATGGTTTGCCATCTTTTTCAAAGAACGGTAGTATAAAAGAAATGAGTCGGTGTACTAGCTGTGAAATGTACGCTTTGCGGAGTGCGGTCGGAGTGTGGATAGATGATAATAAAGGATTGAATGTGTGTAGAAAATTTAGGGAAAATGAGGAATTGAAGTGTATTTCGGATCGTGAGTGTGATATTTTTGTCAAATTTCAGAATGAAGAAAATAGCGATATGACAAGAAACGGCAAGGTTGTACATGAGAATTATGAGAGTGTGAATGTAGAAAGTGTGAATGATAGTATTAATGGTTTCTCAGAGAATAAAAAAGATGAGATAGATGCATTGAGTGAGATCGGGTTGTTGAATGGTGCAATAGAAAGGGAAAAACAGCAGCTAGAGTGCATGAACAAAAGTCGACTGAATGAACCAACCAATAATAAAAGGTATGACAGGAAAAATAGACGTATGAATGTGACCATGAACAAAATGAAGGATAGAGTGCTGTATGGAGACTCGTTAGTACGAGGTGTGTTAGTAGATGATTTGACAAAATCATACCAACCTGGTGCGACCATAAAGGATGTAACTGAGTCTATTAGAGAGCAAAAGGAAAGGGTGAAAGAAATGATTGTTGTGGCAGGTACGAATGATTTTGAAAGGAGATAAAATGGAAATGATAGAAGACCTGAATGAATTGTTTGAGGTAGCAAAAGAAAAGAGTGAGAGAGTCAGAATGATTAGTCTTTTGCAACGGTATGACAGAGAAATGTTTAAAAGGAGGGCCATAATTGCGAATGACTTTATGCGTGGGTTATGTACGACGAGTGGTGTGGAATTTGTGGACGTGTGCAGTGAGTTTGATGGGCCAAAGGATCTATGTAAGAAGAATGGCTTGCATTTGAATGGTTACGGTGTAAGAAGACTTGAGAAAGTGTTGCTGAATGTAGTGGATGTGCAAATTCAGGGAAACTAGATTTGTTAAGGGGGGGGGGGGAGTAGATATACAGTCCTTAGGGAGGCAGTTTAATGTAAATGTAAGAATGAATATAATATGCTAGAGCAAATAAGGACAACAAACCAGAGTGGGAAAGTTAATATAAGGCATCAAGCTATGGTTGGGGGATAATGGGGGTCTTAAATTCATGTACACTAATACTAGGAGTATTAGGAACAAGAAGGAAGAGTTTTTGGCCATGGTTGGCACTTCCAGACCACAGGTTATTGGTATTAGTGAAACATGGCTGACTGTAGATGATATAGCTAGTTGGATTGAATGTGATGAGTATAGGTGTTCAGGAATGACAGAGAGAATAAAATGGGGGTAGGAGTATTGTTGATGATCGCTGATGAGCTACAACCAAGGAGAATAGAAGTTGAATTGCAGGATACAGAAAAGAGCACATTTCAGGCCATTTGGTGTGTGATTGTGGCTAGCAGAACAAAATATACAGTTGGGTGCTGCTATAGACCAGGTGATGGAAAAGATGGTGGTGACAGTATGCACAAGCATATAGAAGAAATGAGTGGAAGTAGGGTGATTATTATGGGAGATTTCAACTATGGTCGCATTGATTGTAGTGAGGAGAGGACACACGGGAGGAAGGAATTGGATTTTATGCGGTTGTTAAGGGATAACTATCGGCGACAGCATGTAATGGAAAATACTAGGGGTCAGAGAGTGCTTGACCTAGTAATTACATCTGAGGATTTGGCTGTAATAAATATGACCACATTGCCACCAATCGGTGAGAGTGAACATAGGGTCTTGACTTGGGAGGTGGCTAAAGGTAAAGAATTTTCAATTAAGACAGGGTACATGTGGAATTATCAGGCTGGAAAGTATGACAAGCTTAGGAGTTTGATTGGCTCAGTGCCATGGCATGTACAACTGCAAGGACTAGAAGTTGATAGTGCATGGGAGGTAGTTAAGAAGGGCTTGCATGAAGCAATGGCTGACTGTATACCTAGAGTCCGAATAATAAATCAAGTACGGGTTAAATAGATGAATAATACCATTAAGCTTGAGCTGCAAAAAAAGAAACAACTACGGAGGGAATTTAAGGAGAAAGGTGACTGGTAGGCACATGAACGGTATAAATCGCAGGCCAGAAGGGTGACGAGTGTGGTAAGAAAAGCAAAAAAGGATTACGAAAGAACATTGGCATGCAGGCTAAAGAGAATCCTAAACAGTTTTTAGATATGTAGCAAGTAAAAGGAAAAATGTACATGGCAGAATGATTTTAAAGAATGCCAATGGTAGGGAGGTAACTGAATCAGTTGAGATAGTTGAGTTACTGAGTGAGCACTTTGTAAGAATATATCATCCAGGTGGTGACATTGCAGAAACGAATAAACCAGTAGATTATACGGGAATTGTGGTAAATGAAGTGGAGGTGAGTAGTCTATTGCATAACCTCAATGTCAATACATCTGTGGGATTAGATGGTATACCAGCTCGTGTAGTACGAGAAGCAGCTGAAGAATTGTCAGTACCCTTGACCATTTTGTTTAATTTGATCTCGGGTCTGGGTTAGTACTGAGCGGGTGGAAGGAGGGGAAAATAGTTCGACTGCATAAAAGTGGTTCCAAGACTGCTGTTGTAAATTACCGACCGATTAGCATATCAAGAATCATTGTCAAGGTCTTAGAGAAATTAGTCAAGAAAAGAATACAGGATTGGATAGATGAAAATGGGATATTGTATGGGGCCAACATGGTTTTGTGAAGGGTAGATCATGCCTCAGTAACTTGCTCACGTTTTATAACAGAGTGACGGCTTAACTGGATAGGGGTGGTGGGTTTACAGTGATACTACTGCACCTTGCCATGGCCTTTGATAGGACACCACATGGAACCCTAATCAGTAAACTGGAGCAGATGGGAATGGATATGGGTTTGGTGAGACGGATAGGAGGGTGGTTGAAGGAGAGATACCAGAGAGTGGTTTATTCAGGAGTGGAGTCAAAAAGACGACTTGTGACTAATGGAGTGCCACAGGGCTCTGTTCTTGGACCACTGCTTTTCAATTTGTTCATCAATGATATAGGAAAGTATTTGAGAGGAAGTGTTCACTTGTTTGCTGATGATGCAAAGTTGGGTAGAACAATTGAGTGCACAGGATGTCAAAATTTTACAGGATGATCTGGATAGTTTGGAGGACTGGGCTAGGAAAAATGGATGTAAATTTAAAGTGGCAAAGTGTAAGGTTATGCACTTTGGGGTGAAAAGAACAGCAGCAGTATATCGCATTGGTGGAACCATACTCCAAGAGAATGATGAGGCCAGGGATTTGGGAGTGTTGGTGGATAGGGAGTTGAGTTTTAGGGGGCACATTGCAAAAGTGACTAAAACAGCTCACCAAATCACTTGGCTTCTGAAAAATACTTTAACATGCAGAGACAAACAAGTTGTTGTTCCTCTGTATCGAGCCGTGATAAGACCCCATTTGGACTTTTGTGCCCAGTTATGGGCACCAGGGTTTCTTCGTGATGAGGAGGAAGTGGAGAGGGTCCAGAGACGAGTGTCCAAGATGATAGCAGGTCTTTGTAATGAACCTTATGAGAATAGATTGAAGATCTGTGGGTTGCAGAAATTGGACGATAGGCAAAGCAGGGGTGTATGATTGAGACATTCAAATTACTGAACGGTTTTTATAAGATTGATCCAGAAGATATTTTTGAAAATATGACCGGTGGTGGGAGGACTAGAGGCCATTCATGGAAGCTGGGCAAGAGCGTGGTTGACAGGGGTGTTAGAGCTAGGTTCTTTACTTGGAGAGTGGTGAATGAGTGGAATAAGCTTCCAGAGTCTGTTGTGGGTGCTACGACCGTGAATGTGTTCAAGGCAAGATATGATAGATACCGTATGAATGTTGAATAGTTGTTCCAGACATGATGTTAGGGACTCCCTCGATGAGTCTGTCAACTCCTTGGAGTTTCCTGGAACAATAATAATAATAATAATGCCAAACTTGAAACTTAAGATGAAAGAATCATACCGATTCTTTGGTGGGTTGCCAAACTTCATGCAAGGTTTCAAAGGAGGCATAAAAAAAGGAACTGAAGTAAAGAGAAGGGGCTGCCCGGATCCAGAGTTTGCTGCAGAAGTAGAGGGGGCCCAGTTCCAGAGATGTCCACAGAGAGACAGGAGAGGCTGCTCGGTTCCAGACGCTGTCAATGAGGAGGCTGCTCGGTTTCAGACATTGCTAAAGCTGCCCAGTCCCAGACGTTGCCGAAGAGAAACAGAGCTGCTTAGTTCTAGACATTGTCAGAGAGCATCCCCAGATCCAGACGTTGGTTGAGAGAGGAGTTTTCTGCTTCCAGAAAGGAGCTTCTCAATTCGAGATGTCTCTAGAGAGAAACGACTTCTAGGCCACAGACAGGGCTTTCAAATTGCCAAAAGGAGAAGTCCCAAACGCCATAGAAGAGAAAGGTTTCCAGTCCAGAGAGGGATACTGATTGACAGTTGACAGCAGTTTCATTTCTTCTTAGAGGTGGCAATTCAAGCTACTTGAGATAGCAGTCCTCTAGGCATTTTTGGCAAGCCCAAGGAGAGGAGAAAAGGCGAGGCAAATTTCCCGAAGTACCTTCGCTCGTTTTTCTTTTCGCCATGGAAGACTTACATTTTTCCGGATCTGTACAAGTCCCGCTACACTCCCAATGAGATACAGCTGAAGCCAAAATTCCAGATGAAGATCTGAGATGAAAGAATTGCCATAGAACTTTTAGTGAAAGACTTTTGACTGATTGTGAGATACAGAGCCCTTGTAAGTTCAAACTTTTATATAATACCTCTTATAGTTGTATTAGAAAAACTTTTAAGATATATGTTTAATGTTTAATAAGGTTAGGAAGTGTCCTTAAGAGAATCAATGGCATGTTAGAAGTTGATATCAAATATGTAAAGATAATTTAACAGAGAGATTTAGGTAACCTCTTTGCAAGTAAGCTTGGAGTGTAATAAGTAAAATTTGTAAACTGAGAGTAGATAACTTTTTGTGTTAAAGAAAGTATTTAAAGTTGAAGGAAAAATATTCTAAATTTTGATAAAGAGTTTTTATAGAAGGATAGAGAATGCAATCTCCCTAATGTTTAAATTCGTGTACATTGCGTAATAATATAAATAAATGTTATTTGACTTTCTTGTAAACATAGCACGTAATAATATAAACAAGAGAGAGAGATTCTGAGAGAGAGAGAGAGAGAGAGCAAAGCTGCACAGCTACATTAGAATAATGGAGAATATACTTTATTCTCCGTTATTAAAGTAATAATGGAGAATAAGATAATAATATACAAGTAATTAATAGAAATTACAAGTATACAAAGTTAAATAATAATAAAAGTTTACAATGTTGCAGTAATGACAGGATAGCAACGGTAGATTTATAACAATATGCATCTCAGTATGCTACTGACAGTAGCGCAGTGTGGACTATTGTTTCGTCTCTGTGTTGTGTTGTGTAATAATTTCTTGTGGGTATAAAATAGAAATGGAATCAAAAATTAAAAAGTATCTGGTGCACAAAATCGTAAGCATCATGCTGCAAAAGAACCAGATATTAAGAAACAAACTGGGGCTCTTAATAAATTAGTTAAAATATTAAAATATTCTGATGCAGATTGTAACCAACTCGATAGATCAGAAATCAGAGTTGATACATCATCCAGTTTGCATGAATGTACTATTGCAACTATTGATAACAAGATGCAGGATTTAAGTGAAAAACATTTAGGAGAAGATTTAGTTGTAGTTGACCACGAAACTAACACATCTGTAAATTTAGAAGATCCAGGTGAATGGGAAAATATTGATGAAAAATTACAATTTATTTTATTTGAAATCGAGCCTGTTTAAAAGAAAAATATAATATATCCAAGAGATACATATGGTCGTACATTTGGCGATACGTACTATAATAGAAAAATGGAGAACGGGGAGCTCGTGCCAAGAACATGGCACATTTATTCCGAAACTTTAAATTCTGTTTTTTGCTTTTGTTGCAAACTTTTGCACCTACTGAATCAAATAGTTTTGTAGAAGGTTATAACGATTGGAGAAATGTAAGTACAACTTTGCATAGACATGAGACTAGTTTAACTCAGATGAAAAATTTCTTAAAATGGAAGGAACTTGATAAAAATTTAAAAAATAAAACTACTATTGATTGCCAGACTCATAGCATGTATGAAATGGAAAAGAAACATTGGACGAGTGTTTTAGAACGCTTGATTGAAATTATAAAATTCCTTGGTAGCCAATTTAGCTTTTCGCGGATCATCTGATAAATTACATGAAAGGAATAACGGCAATTTTTTAAAATTAGTCGAACTGTTTGCGAAGTTTGATCCCGTTACGGAAAAATCATGTTGAAAGGGACCTACAAGGAAACAATAGAATACATCATTTGAGTAAAGACAGTCAAAATGAAATATTGGAAACTTTAAGTAACGCAATCAGGGATACAATTTTATTATCAATTCGAAAATCTAAATATTATTCCATAATTTTAGACTACACACCTGATGCAAGTAAAACAGTACAAATGACCATTATTATTCGCTATTTCCTGTGACAATGGAATCGGCAAGATCAGGGAAAACGTTTTAGGTTTTGCAGATGCATCACATTCCACAGGACGTGGTTTATGTATAGCAATATTGAACAACTGGAAAAATGGAACATTCCCATTTAAGACATATGAGGTCAAGGGTATGACAATGGGGCAAATATGAAAGGGAAAAAATATGGACTCCAAAATTTCCTTTTGAACAAAAATCCTCGAGTTTTTACGTGCCATGTGCTGCTCATTCTCTAAATTTGATCATTAACGATGCAGCCAATTGAATGGAGATACAATTAGTTTCTTTGCAATTGTTCAAGAAATATACAATTTATTTTCATTCTCTTACAAACGTTGGGCAATCCTTTTAAAGTTTAAAAACATTAACATTCAAACAGCCATCAGAAACGCGATGGGATTGTAAAATTAATGCAATCCGCCCTCTACGATATCAGTTACGAGAAATTTACGATGCACTTTTTGAAATTTTAAATAATGTAAATTTTAATAAAGAAACTTAGCATGAAACGCAAACATTATGTGCTAAAATGAAGGACTACAAATTTATTTGCTCTCTTATAATTTGGCATGATTTACTTAACAGAATAAAGCCTGTGAGTAAAATGCTATAAGACAAAAATATGAACATTACACTTGCTTTAGGATCTATCGAAAACTTAAAAATATTCTTACAAGGGTATCGATCAGACACAAATTTTAAAGAAGTTCTAAAAAACAGCAAAAAAGTGAGTGAAGAGGTGAATGGAGTCGTAAGAATGCTTCTTCGACAGCCTTATTTAATTGAATTATTCAGTCAACAGCACTCTACTGTTTACTCATAATAAAACCATGCAATGAGAACAAGAATTTAAAACTGGTACGGAAGTTCGACGACGAAAGAAGACACGACAATTTGACTACGACGAAACGCCACAATCGCCAGAAGATAAATTTAGAGTGAATGTGTTTTATACACTTCTAGACGTTGCAATGTGTTCGTTACTAGAACGTTTTGAACAACTAAAAACATATTACGATAATTTCAATTTATTGTATAGATTACTAGAAATTAATAACGAAGATTTACAAAAAAAATTGTCTCGATTTAGAGATTCTCTTAAAGGACGGCGACAATAAAGACGTAAATGCAATAGAACTATATGACGAGTTATGTGTTTTCCGGGATATTTTTCGGAAGGTTAATTTAAATATTCAAAACCCTTTCAATATTCTTAATTTTATTATGTCCAATAATTTATCTTTCCCTAACTTTCAATTGCTTTAAGAATGCTATTAACCTTGCCTGTTAGTGTAGCGAGCGGTGAACGTTGCTTTTCCAAGTTGAAATCGATTAAAACCTACTTAAGAACAAGTATGTCACAAAAAAGGCTTGTTAGTTTGGCGTTAATAGCTACTGAAAATGATATATGTCCGGAATTAGACGTTAAGACCATTATTTCTAATTTTGTGAATATGAAATGAAAAACCTTAAAATTTTAATTTAAAAAAATTTCAAGTATATTTATGTAATTTAATTTATTTTCTGTTATTCAGTAAAGATGTTATATTTTGAATACAGTACTTATATTAAATGTTCTAATTATTTCTGAATTCTTTTTTCTCATCTATCTTGAGTTTCTTTTATTTTCCTAAAAGATAGTTCCACTTATAAAAATTATTAAAATTTTTTTACAAGCTACTAAGAATTCAGTAAAATGCAAGGGTTTTTAAACTTTAGTTTAAATAAATTTTAACTTTAATTAAAATTCGTTTTAATTTTGTTAGCGAATCGGGTCGGTGAGAAGGCTATAATCTCTGTATCATTATATTCAACGATTAAAGTAAAGCGGCTTTGTCAAAATTTGCTTTAACTTTTGTCAATTTTTTTAATATTCTGATTTTTAACGATTATCCTGCCTAGTCAACATCCCCGGCTAATTATATTTAGCGAACCAACGTGTGGCTGTTCTGTCAAAAATTATTTAAGAAATTTCAAATAATTTAAATTTTTATTATCGTAGAAGAACCACACACGCCCAGTTCGTTACAGGTGCGCTTAGATAGAAATTGCACGTGGGCGACAAAGACTCTAGCGCCGGCACTAGTTACCTGTATATATATAATTTCTGTATTTGTATCTTAATAATTCAAATAAGTTACCATAAAACAGACATCAAATATTTTCCGTTGGAGGTTTTCGCATCATGTAAAGCAACTACCGATTTAAAACAAGTCACTGAAGCTATTTGTCGAGTAAGACAAAAGTTGCACGCTCGATTTTTTTTAAGTAATTCCATTGGTATTATTTTTATTTTAAAAATAAAAATTAAAAAAATCAACTAATGCCTTTTAGGGAGTAGACGAGGCCGTTTTAGCACTAACTTTTGTAGACTAAGTGAATAGGTCAATCTTCACTGGTGGCTATCAGAGATAGTCGGCCCAAAACTATCACTAATTAAAGCTGCACGCAGGAAAGAGATGGCTAGCAAGTGATGCCATCTCGTGATCCATAACCTTTAAACATTTCAGACATTAAAAATATCGTGCTTAACACGATATTTTTAATGTCTGAAATAATGTGGGTTCTACGGTCGTTTTTCTTGAGTTTTCAGGACAAAAATACCCGACTTTCCAGGGAAAAAACCCAGCTTGCCTGTGCCAGACATCGAGTAACTCGGGATCTGGTTGAAAAAAGCTTAGAAAAAGTTTCTCTAGTCGTTGAATAGAATCTAACTCATGACACCCTTTCTTCAGGTGGGTTAGCCCCCAGGAGTGCAATTAACACTTCCATGGAGCTACACAGTCTTTAATAAGAAAAAAAATTCTTTCTTTCTTCTTAATCATCCCCTCTCTACCTTTTATGGTGTCGAGCTGCGTATTCTTGGATATACTTCAAACCTGAAGTGTTCGCTAAAATCAGCTTGCTCTGCTGTAGATAAAATATAGTTTGACTTGTTTGCAAGTATATTTAATATGAAAGGATAATTATGAGGTTTCAACAACCTCTTTTACTTCTAGAACATGCTGTCCTAAAATGTTTATAAAAGAATAAAACAATACAGAAATAGCACTCCTACCGGCAGATAAAGACAACGCTAAAGTTATTCTCGACACACACACACACACACTTTAAATAACACTCATGCATAAATTAAATATTGCTGTAATTCAGATATATTATTATTAGAGGGCGCTGTGTAGGCAAACAAATGGGTGCAAGGTGATATCGCTTCCCCCATTTCTTATTGTTTTAAAGTGGTTCCAACTCCTGATTTTAATTTGAAAGTGTTCCCAAGTAATTCTACCACTCACGCCGAAGACAGTGATATAAAATTCACCGAAATCGGCTAAGAAGAAAGCAAATTTTGAAGTGCTGAAAAGTGAACAGAGAGGACCGCGATCAACAACGAGCAAAGAACAAAGGACATCGCCATCTTTACAATCATGCCACAATTGCTCAAGGGAAGAAAGGTGAGTCATGAAGTGTATCAAATGCCTGGAGGATTTATCGTCCGACGGAAATCAAATAACCTGTATGCAAAGCAGTAGGATTCTACACTTAAAACGTGCCGGCTTTTCAGAAAAAACCTAGCCACATAAAACCAATGCAAAACGCGAGGAATGGAGGTGTGTAATCTGCAGGAGGAACAAAGAAACGACCTAAGGCAGTCCCCTACGACGCAGCCGATTATACAGGAGGAAAAATCAGATGAACTGAACAGGCAAAAAAAATTATTCTTAAGTTAGAATAATTCTAAAATTATTCTAACTCTTTAAATAGAAATATACTAATAGAAAATGGCCTAGAAACTATAAAAGCCAGCTTAGTAGATCTTGTGCAAGAACTCTTTAACAAACAAAACGAACAAATAACAAAAAAATCTAGCGAATATGAAGATTTAATCAAACATAATAATTTAGCAGTGATAGAAGTGTTGCAAACGGTAAAAGACATCAACATCATCATTAACGCATCAAATGACAGGCAACACAATTTGATGAAAGAAACATCCAAACTCCATTAAGAACTTCATTCTCTAAAACTACAATACAAACGTTTAAATCAGCAACAACATAAAGAAGATTTTATTATAAACGGTCTTCCTGAAACTGTACCTACAGAAAACCTCAGATACATAGTTTTAAAATTAGGCCATGCAACTGACATCCTCCTACAACTTAATGGCATTTAGACCATAAATCGGATTCCTAGGAGGAGCAAAAAACAAGGCTCGCCATGACTTGCACCAGTCATAGTTCTTCCAACACACCAATCTTCCTATCCGAATATTTAGCACCATTCAACCAGAATGTGTTGTACCAAGCAAAAAAAGCAACAACTGAAAAAAATTGCCAATTTTTGTGGATCAGAGATGCCAAGATATTCTTGAAGAAATCACAAACTTCAAAACCGATGCAAATGAAAAGCTCAGAAGATGTAGAAAGGCTGCCACAGTGAAAAAAAGTCTTCTAATTAGTTCAAAAAGAAGACCACAATAAAAATGAATGTTAATCACCAAGACAGATGCAATAACACCAGAACATACCAGCAATTTCACATTGATCAGATTTTTCAGATCATTCATTTGAGCTCCCAAACATCAGCCTACTTCCAACACAGCAATCAAATCAATAATAATAACAATAATAATAAATACATATATACTAACTGATGTCATCCTCAGATAAGCTCATTAAAAAGCTTTCAGGATTCAAGCTGAGACATTACATCTCAAATGAGATCACCAGAAAGAGGGGGGGGATTATTTATTACATTGAAGTGCTGTAGTTAGTGTTTAAAAACATTAAAAAAGCAAAAATTGCAATATATATATATAACTTACTGTTATACTATAAATGTTGTTAAAAATGTAAACTTATCCAAATTGCAAACTGTAAATTACCATCTATAGTAACTATTATTAACGCATTTTAGAATACAAAAAACGGAAAAATTTGTATAAAATTCACTGTAAAAAAATATGTAATAAGTAAATATATGTAAATATGTGTATATGTAAATGCCCTGTAAGATGATAAATAAAATGTTAATGTAAAAAAAATATTATTATTATTATTATTATACGGGTATCACCATGGAGTCAGAAGACTCATTGCTGGAAACCCAAACTATCAAAACAATATCTATCATATCTCTTCTTGAATTCATTCACAGACGGAGTGCTCACAACTGAGTCAGGCAATGCATTTCATTCATTCACGACTCTCCAAGCAAAAAATCTATTTCTCACACCCTTGTTAACCACTTTTCCTTACTTTCCAGGGATGACCTCTTGTTCTTCCATCACTATCAAACTGCTGAAATATTTCCCCTGCATCAATCTTATAAAAATCTTTTAGTAATTTAAATGTTTCTATCATATCCCCTCTCTTCTCCGCCTATCAACCAACCTCTGGAATCCACAAGTTCTCAATCAATCAATATAGAGAGCCACTGTAGTTCCACTTACCAACTTAGTCACTCTCCTCTGAACTTTGTTTACCACTTCATCTCCAAGCGAGCGGACTTGAGCACAATAATTCAGATGTGGAAGTATCAATGCCTTATAAAGAGGAATAATAATCTTTATCTCTGGGTGTTAGTGTGTTCTTTAATAACCAAGTAATCCTATGTACTATCTTGGACACCTTAGCAATGTGCCCTCTGAATTTCAACTTCCTATCCACCAACACCCCCAAGTTCCTAACCTCATCAACCTCTTGGAGTACCATTCCGTCAATGTGGTTCATAGCTAGTAATCTTTCAATCCCAAAATGCATAACTTTAAACTTTTCCACATTGAACTGACATCCATTACCTTTGGTCCATTTTAGCAGTTTCTTTAAATCATCCTACAAACTCTCAACATCAGCGTGATTTTTTGCCATACCCAACTTTGCATCCTCAACAAACAACTGAATATCACACTTCAAGCCATTTCTTGTATCATTTATGTACAAATTAAAAAATAACGACCCAAGCACAGAGCCCTGAGGCACACCACCAGTCACCTGCTTCATCCTGGACTCTGTTCCTCCATACACTACTTTCTGGTATCTCTCCATGAGCCATATACCAAAATAAAATAAATTCTAGCACTTTTTATAAACAATGAAAGCAAGCGGAGGTCTATTACCCGGACTAACTTCTTCAGAAATCGATAGACAGCCGAAATCCACTCTTACCGCCACTGATAGTTGAGTCAAAAATCATTGGTTTCATGGAATCATGAAGAGGAGGATGAGTACGACTGAAAACTGCCGCTGTAGTTCCTAGAATCTAAACTTTTTTTTTCTTCTGCGCAGCTATGATGCTCTAGCCCTTGGCAATTTCGTAGCCACGCTCTTTTTTCCGGTGTGAGAATTTCCATAACTGTTAAAATATGTGACCACTAACGGCCTTTACGAAAAACGTCACTAAGCTTCCGGGTTTAATACTATAAAATTTCATCTGGAGGCGTAGGAACTTTTTTCTCCTATGTATATATACTTTCAATTTTAATTCATTCACAGAACACAGTTACTACTACATACACATAAATAATGTAGTTATGAAAAGGAAAGGACTCATCTTATCTCGCACGCTGTGGGAATGCATTCAACTTTCTTTTCCCTTATATTATTTCATGAAATAATTCGAGTTCCAACACTGATATTTATTCCGAGTTGTGTGGGTAACACCCCATCTCGAGGGGGGGATCCCTCTTTTCATTGTGAATGATTAACAAATTGAAAATAACTGTAATAGGCAACTGGAATCTAACTTATAATGGTCCATCAACTATCGTTCTAGCAATATATTACCACTGTGTTACACAGTAATCTCCCACGAATGTGTATTCCAATAGCGAAAAACGATAAACTAGTCCCACTTAATCACGAATGTGACATTATCCTGGGGATATATTGATATAGATAATATCAAGAGAAGCAGTGAGATTTTTGAAACAGTTCAGTCGTCCTCAGAGAGAGAAAAAAATAAACCAATCAGAAGCATGAGAAACTAATGCTCCCCCTTCATTCCTTTTCTCTCTATCCGGGGGAAGCTGAAGAGTTTGATATAGCTTGCAACAGTATATTTCCACTTCCTTATTTACTTAAATGCATCATGTTAAGAATTCAGATTGAAAAAAATATCAATCCTCTATAAGGTTTTATCTTAGTAATTTACAGCTGACTCTTTTCTTTCTTCATCACCTGCAATATCCATGTGGAAGAGAATTTTTCATTCTTATGATCCTCGCTATTCTATATTCCACAATACTTGTTTAGTTTTTTTTTTTTTTAATTCATCAATTTTATATATTTTCCGTTCATCGAGCTGAATTTACTTTTATGTTTCCAGTTATATAAACCGCTCGTTCATTATTTTATTTAATTTTTCACTTTAATGATATTATGCAAGTTTCGATCTAAGTTCGACTACTTTCAGATGCCAAAGAGACAAAAGAAGCAATTACACTATCTTACGTTCTAAAACATTCGACGGTTGGACCGTTTATCTGTTACTCTTAACAGATAGAGCAAGTCTTATTTATTAATTTATATTAATGTAAGAATCTCACGTCTCTAGTGAGAGTGCGCCTTAATACAATGAGTTGCTGTAATAATTAATATACCTCTAATGCCTTTTATTCATAATGGATTGGGCATTAGTCTCAACTATATTTTGAGGATTAATTGGCAGTCAGTCTCCTTGTTTCAAGCATTTAGTAACGGTAAACCCAAACTAATAATAACGAGAGAGAGAGAGAGAGGGTATGGCAGACACCTATCATCATATGAGTTCAACGGTCCATTTTTCTTGAGATGAATTTTCGGAAGGAAAAACCATACCTACCCTTACCAGAGACTGCCTTTCATTACTCAAAAGAAGTCAGCAAATGCCATTTAACTCAGCTAACATTTGGAAACAGGAAGGTAGTCGATTTCCATACTTAGTCATTCAGACACAGCTGGCCCATAACCAGCAATGATTTTAAATGGCATTAGGGGAAGTGTGTATGGCAGAGAACTGCTACCATATCGTGTTACCTAACCTAAGAATACATATTATTGTTGGAAATAGTCATTAAAAGCTTAGATATGAAACACAATAGCAGGAAAGCCTGGCTCTTACTCAAAAAATTATCTGGTGACCCAACCGAAGTTAATATAAATGCAAACCAAATTGCAACTCGGCTATCTCTAAATGGTAAACCAAGCACCAAAAGGAAAAATACCTAAAGATTATATTAAAAAAGTTAGGAATTCAGAAAATAATCTCTTTGAAGCACCATTTACTAAAGAGGAACTATAAAATGCTCTAAAAGCCTTAAAACCAGGAAAAGCTGCCGGTATAGATGATATCAGAAACGAGATCCTAAGGAATCTGTGAGAAAAGGCAACAGAGTGGTTGTTAGAATTTTTCAACTTTTGTTGGAAAAATGGTTTACCACAGGGAAGTGTGCTATCTCCCGTCCTCTTCCTCTTCAATATATCTACTAATGACCAACCCATAAACCCACGGTCAAGAACCTTCTTATATGCAGATGACTGGGCAATAGCTTATCAAGCAAAATCCTTTGATGACATTGAGAAGCAGCTCACACAAAGAGCTAGAAACCCTTACAGTTTACTATAAGGAAAACCGACTGAAACCAAATCCCAGTAAAACCCGAATGTGTCTTTTCCATCTCAATAATAGGGAGGCGAGGAGAGAGATGAACATCAGCTAAAAGGAGAGAGATGAACATAGAATGTAATAATGTGAAACTGGTCAATTATCCAAATCCAACTTACTTAGGTGTTACACTAGATAGGATCCTAAATTATAAGCGACACATAGAGAAGACAGCAGCTAAAACTCAGACAAATAATAATATTCTGCGCCGATTAACATCATCTCGGTGGGGTGCAAATCCACAAGTATTGCACACCTCTGCACTGTCACTCAGCTTTTCGACAGCCGAGTATGCCAGCCCTGTTTGGGAAAGATCATCATATGTCAAAATTATTGATAAGGTTCTTAATGAAACATGTCGGCACATTACAAGCTGCCTTAAGCCTACAAAAATTGACCATCTATACTCACTGTCTGTTATTGCACCTCCTGACATAAGGACTACACAGAGTAGATATGAACGAAAACAACAACTAAAATGATGAACGGCATCCATTGTATGGACATGTTGCAGTACATAAGAGGCTAAGATCAAGGAAAAGTTTTATTCACTCAGTGGAACTGTTGGTTGATTCCATAAAAGCTACAAGCTTAACAATGTGGCAAGAACAATCTCCACAGGCTCTGAACTTAAACGAATCTCTTCCTTCCTGCTTGCATCTTGACTGGCAATGATGGAAGACACTGAATGGACTTCATTCCGGAATGGGCAGATCAAAGCAGAATATGGCCAGATGGGGCTACACAGACAATGACAGCTGCTCATGTGGTGAAACATAAACCATGGATCATCTTCTGAAATGCTGCTTAATGGACATTAATAATATATGCACCCAAGAAGATTTAATGCAGTGTAATGAAACATTATTAAAGTATATTAGTCACTGGATGAGTGAGATGTTTTTACTTAATATTTCATGCAAGTGGCATTTTTGTCTTTTAATGTATGCTTTTAATGTCTATTTCTTTAAATGTATGCATTTAATCATTTATATGTATGCTCTTACATTTCCTGTAGTTCGCCCACGAAATAAATAAATAAATAAATAGTTTCACATTCGAATTTCGTCAGTTGCAGAATTAGAAACCTGAGTTTTGAGAGGGAAAATCCCACTTACCTCCACCAGAGATGACTAAGCAATGCCGTTTTAGTCCTAACCTCTGATAACCAATCAGATACAGCTGGCTCAAGCTATTACTAATTATGAATAATGGTATCGGTGAAGAGAGACAGACAAGTGCCACTATCGCGCTATCAATAATCCTAACGCAATATATGATTGAATGAAATTATGTCGGTTCGGTGGTGACCCCCACTCCACACACAAAATATATATACCTTACAAAAGATCCTAGTAAACGTGTCTCTGATACATTTTATTTTCATGAAACAGTCCTTTGTGGTGGCATGCTAAATATCAAGTGTCAATAACCTGCAATGCAGACAGAAGGCAAACTACCAATCAATAAATACAGATTCCTCAACTTCTGTTGTCAGGTGGGTAAAAGTTGAGATATGCCACCACTGATTTGTAAGATCTGAGTTAGTATCTGATGGCAGTGCATATGTGTTCAATACACTGGAGCAATTCATGAACATTTGCTTCCGGAGTAGAGTAACTGCGATGATTTCAAATGGTACCATAAATAAAATTTTACAGGATTTAGGTCACATAACAGAGTAGGAGATCAGGCAACTGATTCACCTCAGCTATGACTGTGAATGAGTTCAAAGCAAAGTATGATAGTTACTGTGAAATGCTGAATAGTTCTTGACGTGATGTTCAGGTCCTCCCTCGATTAGTCTAAGGACTCCTTGAAGTTACCCGTAATAATATAAGTAAAACGAAAATATTTCCTCAAACTATTTACTGTTGGTATGGCATCTATGCATCACAGAATACAGGTGGCCAAGATGTCTTGTTGTGAAAACTAAATTTGCTTTTGTCCTGTGTAAAATTTGTAGGATATACTCATCATTAAAGTTGAAAGATTTGTGAAAGGAGAGGAAAGCTGGTCAGAGATTTTGTAATAAATGTTTCAAAAGAGAATGCGGAGAGAACACATTAGAAACGAGAGAAAGACCGTCAACAGATACTCAATGATCTGAGAGGAGAAGTATTGTATGAGGGAGGTTGAAAAAAGTTATTGGAAGAAGAGGAAAAAAAAGAGTGAGAAGGTGAAATCTGTGAGTCTGTTGCAGCGCTCAACAGACAGGTTGTGTAGAGGGAATGATACAGTTGTGAACCTATGTATGGACTGATTTTGATGAATGGAAAAATTTGTACAATGCTGATGGACTACACTTTAAATTGATTCAGAGTTACATATTTACAGAGCTAGGATCACTGAGAGTGTGGAAGTGCATAGTCAGGAAAACCAAAAAAATTAGGGCAGATGCAGACAAGTGTTTGTGAAGTTTGTGTAATGAGTGTGTTAATGTGCAAATAAAAAAAAAAAATTTAAATGCAGAATTTATTCACTCAATCAATAGTGAATGGGAAATTCAATTCAGATTTTACAGGCAGTTGGTGTCTAAAGGAATGCTAGAGTTTCTATATACTAATGTTAGAATCATAATGAATAAGCGAGAGAAGTTTTAGGCATTGATTAGTGAAACCTCACCAATAGTTATAGGCATAACTGAGACTTGGCTAACAGCAGATGACGTAGTTATAAGGACATAATGTGGTTTTAGTATTTTCAGGAAGGATATATTACATAGGACAGAGGGTGGGTCACAGCTGATGAATTGCAGCCAAAAAGAGCAGAAATCATTCTAGCAGGTGGTAGATCCTATGAATCAATATTACTATTATTATTACGGGCAACTCCAGGGAGTCATTAGACTCATCGAGGGAGGCCCCAAATCATATTCATCACAACTATTTGACATTCATACAGTATCTATCATACCTCGCCTTAAACTCATTCACTGTCACAGCATCCACCACAGACTCAGGGAGCGCATTCCACTCATTCACTACTCTAAAAGTAAAGAATCCAGCTCTAACACCTTTACTAACCACACTTTTGCCCAGTTTCCATGGATGTCCCCTAGTCCTCCCACAACCAGCCCTGTTCTCAAAAATATCTTCTGAATTAATTTTATAGAAACCCTTCAGTAATTTGAATGTCTCAATCATATCTCCCCTCCTCCGCCTATCAACCAATTTTTGCAACCCACAAATCCTCAACCTGTTCTCATACGGTTCATTCCACAGACCTGCTATCATCTTGGTCACTCGCCTCTGGATCCTCTCCACCTCCTCCCCATCAAGAAGAAACCTAGGTGACCAAATCTGAGCACAGTAGTCTAGATGGGGTCTTATCAAGGTTCGATAGAGAGGAACAATAACCTGCTTGTCAACGTATTCTTCAGCAACCAAGTGATTTGATGAGCTGTTTTGGTCACTTTTGCAATGTGTCCCCTAAATTTCAATTCCTTATCTACCAACACTCCTAAATCTCGTGCCTCATCAATTTCCTGGAGCAGGGTTCCACCAATGCAGTAAACTGCCGCCAATCTTTTCACCCCAAAATGCATAACCCTACATTTTGCCACATTAAACTGACATCCATTCTCCTTAGCCCAGACCTCCAATCTATCCAAATCATCCTGCAAAATTTTGACGTCATCTGCATTCACTATTGCCCTACCCAACTTCGCATCATCCGCAAACAAATGAACTGTTCCTGTCAGATCATTTCCTATATGATTTATGAACAAATTAAACAGCAGCGGTCGAAGAACAGATCCTTGTGGCACACCACTAGTCACAGGCCGTCTTGTGGACTCTACTCCCGAGTAAACCACTCTCTGATATCTCTCCGTCAACCACCCTCCTATCCATCTCACCAACCCTATGTCCATTCCCATATGCTGCAATTTACTGATTAGAATTCCATGTGGAATCCTGTCAAAGGCCTTGGCAAGGTCCAGTAGAATCACCGTAAACCCATTACCCTTATCCAGTTCAGCCGTCACTGTGTTATAATACGTGAGTAAGTTACTGAGGCATGACCTACCCTTCACAAAACCATGCTGTCCCCGATACAGTATCCCATTTTCTTCTATCCAATCTTGTAATTTCCCCTTGACTATTTTCTCTAAGACCTTGACAATGATTCCTGATATGCTAATCGGTCGGTAATTTACAACAGAAGTCTTGGAACCACCTTTATGCAGTGGAACTATTTTCTCCTCTTTCCACCCGCTCGGGACTAACCCAAACCCGAGACTCAAATTAAACAAAATCGTCAAGGGTACTGACAATTCTTTAGCTGCTTCTCGTACAACACGAGCTGGTATACCATCCAATCCCACAGATGTATTGACATTGAGGTTATGCAATAGACTACTCACCTCCACTTCATTAACCACAATTCCCTTATAATCTACTGGTTTATTCGTTTCTGCAATGTCACCACCTGGATGATATACTTTTGCAAAGTGCTCACTCAGTAACTCAACTGATTCAGTTACCTCCCTACCATCGGCATCATTTAAAATCAATCTGCCATGTACATTTTTCCTTTTACTTGCTACATATCTAAAATACTGTTTAGGATTCTCTTTAGCCTGTATGGCCAATGTTCTTTCGTAATCCTTTTTTGCTTTTCTTACCACACTCGTCACCCTTCTGGCCTGCGCTTTATACCGTTCATGTGCCTGCCGGTCACCCTTCTCCTTAAATTCCCTCCATAGTTGTTTCTTTTTTTGCAACTGAAGCTTAATGGTGTTATTCATCCATTTAACCCCTACTTGATTTATTATTCGGACTCTAGGTATACAGTCAGCCATTGCTTCATGCAAGCACTTCTTAACTACCTCCCATGCACTATAAACTTCTAGTCCTTGCAGTTGTACATGCCATGGCACTGAACCAATCAAACTCCTAAGCTTGTCATACTTTCCAGCCCGATAATTCCACATGTACCCTGTCTTAATTGAAAATTCTACACCTTTAGCCACCTCCCAAGTTAAGACCCTATGTTCACTCTCACCGATTGGTGGCAATGTGGTCCTATTTGTTACAGCCAAATCCTCAGATGTAATTACTAGGTCAAGCACTCTCTGACCCCTAGTATTTTCCATTACATGCTGTCGCAGATAGTTATCCCTTAATAACCGCATAAAATCCAGTTCCTTCCTCCCGTGTGTCCTCTAATATGGTGTGAGATTTGGTCAAAAGCACAAAATATAAAATTGGTTGCTGCTATAGATGAAGGGTGCTACTAATGATGTAGAAGTCATGCATCACAAATTATTACAATGAATGCAAGTCGAATAATTATCATGGGAACTTCAACTACAGAGACATAGATTGGAAGGAGGAAAGATCACATGGCAGGAAAGAAATGAAATTTTTACATTTATTGAGACTTACTAACTTGAAGCAGAATGTGAAGGTATGAGAGAGTTGGATTGTGTTATAGTATCAGAAGATCCATGCATAACTAAGGTGGCTACATTGCCTCCTATTGGAGAAAGTGGTCATATTATTTTTGACTTCGGAGCGCTAGCAAAATATGTGAAAATCCCAGTTAAGGAGAATACTATATGTAGAAAAAGTCAAGTGATTTAGATGAATTTAGGAAACAGCTTGAAGCAGTACCATGGCATAAAGAACTGCAATGGGAGGATAGTCATCACAGTGCATGGGGATAGTCAAGGGGGGCATCTGTAGGAAACAATAATCGCATTGTACACTTAGGGCCAGGAGGATAAAAAGGATAGTAATTAGATGGACATGTAATATAATTAAGCAATATATCAGGGGAAAGTTGCCAGCATGGCAAGGATGACAAAATCAGATTATGACAAGAAGATGGTCGAGCAGGCGAAAAGAAATCCTAGAGTTTTTGCATTATGTGGCAAGTAGAATGAAAGATGACTTTAATGAGTGTAGACAGTAGAGAGGTAAAGAGGCAGAAAAAATGTTGAACTACTGAATGAAAACTGTGCAAGAGTATATCATCCAAGTGAAGATATTGTTGAGGCAACTGGGATTGATGTGAGAACAGAAGTTGATGAATTGGGGATACTTAGGATTTTTCAGAATCTGAATACAAATACAGTTGGAGGATTGAATGGGATATAGACTTCCATTGTAAGAAAGTATGCATGGGAACTGGCTATGCCTTTGACTGGGGTGTTTTATTTCAGTCTTAGTTCTGGCAAAGTCCCAAAGGAGGACAAAATAATTCCTTGGTATAAAGGATGATCTAACTCTGTTGTAGAAAATTATAGATACCAAATTACAAATCGGTATCTAGGGAGTGGTGATAAAAGTACCAGAAAGATTGGTCAAAAAGAGAAATCAGGAATGTGTGGATAAGAATATGATACTCTGTGAGGAGCAGTATGGTTTTGTGAAGGATTTGTCATACTTTAGTAATCTACTAAATTTTTATAATAGTGTGAGTGAGATAAAGGGAATGGCTACATGATGATACTGCTGGATTTTGCAAAGGCATTTGAGAGGATACCACATGAAACTCTGCTATGTAAACTGCAACGAATGGGAATGAAAATGGTGATATGGCTGATGAGCAGACACCAAAGAGTAGTACATGGAGGTACAGAGTCCAGGAGAAGGCAGGCAACTAGTGGTGTGTAGAACTCTGTGCTTGGACCACTGTTGTTTATTTTGCACATAACTGAAATAAATTGAAGGTGGATATTCACTAGTTTGCTGAGGATGCAAAGTTGGGTAGGGTAATAGTTAAGGTGATATACATATAGAGATTGCAAGAGGATTTAAATATGCTAACAGCATGGGTAAAATGATATCAATTTAATATGAAAAGTTATGCATATTGGAATACAAAGATTACAAGCCACATTAAAGAAATTGTACTGCAGGAAATTGACGAAATTTGAGATACGGGGGGGGGGGAGTTGTAGTAGATAGAAAGCTGAACTTTAGGGGACTTATTGATAAAGTAGCCAATTTATGCAGAGGAAATATTTCAGCACTTGGCTAGAGAAGGCACGACCAGTGGTTATCCCTGTTTGTTGGGTAATAGCGTAGTTATCGAGTGTGAGGACTAGAATTTTTGCTTGAAGTGTGGTGAATGAATGTAATTGGTTGCCTGAGTCAGTTACGAGTGCTGTCTATTAATGGTTTCAAAAGAGGTACATAGATATTTTGTTGATAATTTAGGTCTCCCGCGATGAGTCTTAGGACACCATTACTTAGATCACATGATGAATCTTAGGAGTGTGGTGAATGAATGGAATGGGTTGCCTGAGTCAATTGCGAATGCTTTGTCTATTTTTTGAAGGAGAGGTATACGATATATATTGTGTTGATAGTTTGGGTCTCCTGAGATGAGTCTTAGGACTTGATGGAGGTGTCCATGCAATAATAATCATAGCTGCACTCTAATGGTTCTTGACCCAGACACTATTGTCTGAAATAGTTTTGAGGTCTAAGATAGATTTGTTTTTTTTTAGTTGTGAGATTAAAAACCCGCCTTTTTTGGGATTTTAATCTTACTTGATAGAATGAGCCAGGAATAATTCAAAAATCGAATAAAGTGGGAGCAGGCTAAAAAAAGGTATTTCAGTTGGTGAGAATTAAACTTACAAGAAATTCTTATTTAGCAGCTAACACTATAAAAGTGAAAGCTATTTTCACTTGGCTACACAAGCTCAGGAATATCATTAGATAGAAAAGAATATTTATGTGTACTATTTACTGTTGTAACTTATTGTCTGCAGAGCAAAGAGTAAGTGCTAGTATTATACAGAAAATTTCTATATTACACAAAAAATGTATTATAAATTTCATAGAAATCAAATTGCAATACATTTAAAAGTTACAAAATTTCCCAAGGAAGTAGTCATTATTATTATTATATGGGCATCTCCATGGAGTCTGAATGGAGTCATTCACAACTCTCCAAAAAAATCTAGTCCTCACACTCTTACTAACCACACCTTTATTCAACTTCCTGGGATGACCCCCCCCCCCTTCTTCTGTTCCCTCTAGCTAAGTGCTGAAACATTTCCTCTGCATCTATCCTATAAAACACTTTACATCTTCAAGGCCCACCCTTCCTAATTGGGTTGTAGGGGCAACAGCTGCAAGAGGAACTTCCAATGGTCACGATCTTCTGCCACCAAGCTCAGGTGTTCTGGGGGGATTCCCAATCGTGTCCATCCAAGGTTTTGGATATAATCTATCTAGCGAGCCCTTGGCCTGCCACCCTCTGGCTTGGCAAAGAGGGCCTGCTGAGGGAGCCTCTCTTGTGGCATTCTGACAAGTTGCCCGTACCAACGTAACTGTGATCTCTCAACACGGAGAAGCAGCGGTTGAGTATTGAGGGTTTCCCGAATTGCAGAGCTTCTATCTCTGTCGAGTCTTGTCAGCCCCGCAACCCCTCGAGGGAACTTCATTTCAGCCACTTGGATTCGTGTCTGCATTCTTTTGGTCATTACCCAACTCTCATGACCATAGGTGAGGATGGGGACATACTGTATTGAAAACAGCCAGCCCTTCTGGCTTAACTACTGCTTCAATACTACTGAACAGCCAAGCTCCCGCAATATTGAGCTTGCTAAGTCAATTCGAGTATCTAGCTCTACTTCCCATTTTCCATCATTTGTGAATATGGACCCAAGGTATTTAAACTTCTCCACCTGCCTCATTGGGCCTCCACTTACATGTAGAGTGCACTGGGATGGTTGTCTTGAGACCACAAATGTTTCAGTTTTGGCCACACTGATCTTCATTCTGGCATCTGCACAAACAGCTACAAACCTATCCAGGGTCCACTGGAGGTCATCTGTGGAAGAGCTAAGCAGAACTAGGTCATCTGCAAAAAGCAGACGTCCAATGCTACATCTTCCAATTCTGACACACTCACTGCCTCGGCTGTGCCTATCAATCCAGTCCATAAATATTATGAAAAGGAGGGGTGACAGAACACACCCTTGGCAGAGGCCAACGGAGGCTGTGAAAGGTTCAGACTTTGGGCTGTTTACCCTGATACAAAACTCTGGGCATTCATACAGGGACTTGATGGCAGCTAATAGTTGGAAAAACAATCCATACTCCTGTATTAGTTGCCAAAGCTCATCCCAAGGAACCCAGTCATATGCCTTCTCCAAGTCCACAAAACATGTGTAGACATTCCCATAAAACCCTTTAAGCAACTTAAATGTTTCTATCATATCCCCTCTTTTTCTCCTATCAACCAACTTCTGCAATCCACGTGCATTCAATTTATTCTCATAGGGAACATTCCACAGGCCACTTACCATCTTGTTCACTAGGCTCTGAATCCTCTTCATTGCTTCCTCATCCCCAAGAAACCCAGGGGACCAGACTTGAGCACAGTAGTCCAGATGTGGGTGCATCAAGGCTTTATAAGGAGGAATAACAATTACCTTATCTCTAATTATTAATGTATTCCTTAATAGCCAAGTAATCTTAGGGGCTACCTTACAAATATGTCACGTAAACTATAACTCTCTATCTACCACCACCACCATCCCTAAATCTCTAGCTTCATCTATTTCCTGGAGTAGAGTGCCATCAATGTGATACATGCCTTGTAATCTATTTACCCAAAATCCATAACTTTACATTTCTCGACATTAAACTGACACCCACTAACATTTGCCCATACTGACAGTCTATTTAAATCATCCTGCAAGAGCTTCACATTACTCTATCTCCAACTATTACTCTATCTAATTTTGCATCATCAACAAACAACTGAATAATTCCTTTCAAGTTATTATTATTTGTGTTCAAATTAAACAGTAATGGGTTATAGCACTGAACCTTGTGGCACACACAACTAGTCAGCTTTTGCCTGGATTCTGCTTTTCCATATACCACTTTTTGATATCTGTCCAGCAACCACCCTCTTATTCACATAACCAGTGTCATATCTATCTCCATTTGTTTTAATTTGTGTAACAGAGTTCCATGTGATATTCTGTCAAATGCCTTTGTAAAACCCCCAGCAAAAGCATTGTGTAGCCATTTCCTTTAGCCAACTAAGCCGTTACTCTTATAAAAAGCGTATTATATAACAGTATTATAGAAAGGCATGACTGACCTTTCACAAAGCCATGATGACCATCATACATTATCATATTTTTATCTACCAATTCTTGAATTCTCTTTTTTAGCAATTTTTCTAGTACTTTTACCACCACACCTGAGATATTGACTGGCCTATAATTTGCTTACAGTCTTAGAACCTCCCTTATGCAAAGTAATTATTTTGCCCTCTTTCCACTCCTTGGGAACTCTACCAGAGCTGAGACTTAAAGTAAAGAGCCTAGTCAAAGGCATTGCCAGTTACCTTTCACATTTTTGCAAAGCCCTAGCTAATATCCCACTTAATCCCACAGCTGTATTTATATTGAGATTATATAACCTCCAAATCATCCACCTCTGTTCCCACATTAGTGTGTCACATAGGTTAAAGTAGTAACCTCACTAGAACGATATACTCTTGCAAAGTGGTCACTCAGTAACTCAACTATTTTATCTGCTTCTGTCTCCTTGTGACCATCACCACTCATTAAGATTATTCTTCCATAGATCATTCTTCCTGTTACTTGCCACATAACGAAAGAACACTTTGGATTTCCTTTGGCCTGCTTGACTAGATGATTCTCGTAACATGATTTTGCCTTCTTTGCTATGCTGGTCACCTTTCTCTTTATATACCCTCCACAGCATTTTCTTTTTCTGCAGCTCATGCTTAATGATATTACTCATCCATCTCACTCCTACCCGATTAACCCACCTTTACCCTAGGTATACAATTTAATACTGCTTCCACTAGATGACCCTTAACTACATTCCATGCACTACTAACATCCTTACTCTGTAGTATTTTATGCGATGGTACAGTTTTAAGCTTTTTCTTAAGCAAGTTATGTTTTTCACTTGGTTATACTATAATCAGAAGTCAGCAACGAAGCACTTGCGAGCTTCACATGCCCAAAGTGAATTTTTAGTGCGCCCTCAGATAAATTATTGTAAACTGCTTTATTTGTGCCTATTAAGAGATGAGAGACCACTGGTCATAAGTAGTTTGAGTTGTTGACGTCATCTAGTTATGAATGCGACCGCTCTCACTATCCTTCAACACGACTTCTAAACGTTGTTAGAACCCTTTGTTTTTTAGTATGTGTGTTTGTTGAATCACTTCCGCTATCAGTGCAAATATAAAATACTTTGTTTACAAAGATATTTTTAACCCTTTATAATGGATAAACGTGAAAAGAAAATAACATACTATTTTAATGACGATTAGGAGGAAGAATATTGCTTTATCAATCTTAATGGCAAATGAATTTGTTTATTATGCAATAATAGTGTGGATATTTCTAAAAAAAAAAGTAATATAGAAAGACATTTCAAAACCATTCATGCCAATCCAGTGAAATCCGAATAAGAAAAAAAAAAAAAAGAGATTTTATCTTTGAAATTATCTATTACTAAAGAGCAAAGTTGTTTTTTCTTTACTAAACCGTTGCAACAGTCAAAAGCAGCAACAGTTGCATCTTGTAAAATTTTGCATTTGCTAGCTAAGAAAAAACTATTTACAGATGGAGATTTAATTAAAGATGTTAGAAATTAGAAGCTGCAGATTCTCTTTTTGAAGATTTCAAAAATAAAACTGAAATAGTTTCGGCTATAAATACGTTGCAGTTATCAGCAAGAACTGTAACTAGAAGAAATGAATCAATTGCAGTTTATTTAGAAACCGAATTAGCAAATGATATGGAAAAATGTGTTTTCTTTTCGCTACAGCTGGATGAATCGATAGACATAACAGAATAACATAACAGATGAATCGATAGACATCAAAATTAGCAATTTCAGTGAAAATGGTATTTGATGATTTTTCTACAAAAGAAGAATTCCTTAACATTCTTCCATTGAAGTGGCACACTAGAGGAGAGGATATATTTTCAATTTTTAAAGATTTTGTACTATTCAAAAAATTACCAATTCACAAATTAACTTCAATTACTACTGACGGTGCACGAGCAATGATTGGTAAGGAAAATGGATTTACTGGCTTGTGCAGACAGGACCCTTTATTTCCGAAATTTATTGCATATCATTGTCTTATTCATCAGGAAATGTTATACGCTAAAACTGTCAATTTAATTATAACAAAAATTATTAATTCGATAAAATCAAAAGCAACTCAACACAGGTTATTTAAATTACTTTTGAAAGATGAAAACGCTGAAAATGCGATATACTGAAGTGAGATGGTTGAGCTGAAGTAAAATACTTGAGTGATTTATTATTCTTTTGACGCAAATAAAATAATTTATTACATCAAGAGGCGATTTTTACAAAGAATTAGAAAATAAAAATTGGTTAATAGATCTTGGATTTCTAACAGATATAATGGCAAAGTTTAATTATTTAAATTTACAATTACAAGGGAAAAATTCCCATATTGCTGATATGATTAATGCAGTCAATGGTTTCAAGTGTAACTATTGAAATCCCATCTGATGAAAAATTAGTTGTCACATTTTCCAAATGTAAAACATATCAATGAAAGTTTGAATAAAGAAACATTTAGCACTACATCGTATACAAAAATCACAGACACACAATTAGAAGAGTTTTCTTCCTGCTTTCCAGATTTTGCGACTTTAGAACCTGTTGTTAGATTTTTCTTAAATCCGTTTAACGTTACTGAAGATGATATACCTGCTAAAATCTCCAATTACTTGGAGCTAAGTAATACAGAAGACTTGGAAGTGGAAATAATTAATTTACAAAACAACATAATTTTAAAAGCTCATCATGATGACAAAATGTTCTGGAAGTTAGTAGACAGAAATATTTTTCCTATTCTGAGAAAATGCTTGCCAAAAATTTATTCATATTGTGCAACTATATACAACTGTGAGACCCTGTTTTCAAATATGGCATATTTGAAATCAAAATATTGATCTCAACTTACAGACTCAGATTTGGATAATTGTTTAAGAGCATGTCCTTCAAACTATATGCTTGATTATAAAAAATTAGCAGATGTTGTACAAGACCAGGTCTCTCATTAAATTCTATTGAATTTATATCTTTTATATTCATTTAGTATTTTATATTCATTCATATATGACAAAAATATGTTGCAAAAGCGAGTTAAATAAAATAATGTTAAAATTTGAAATCTCATTTTTTCTTAAAAACAACTAATCATAGATTCTCTAAGCCTGAAATGAGAGAAAAAATGCCCATGTCATGAGCTCTCCGTAATTTTCAAATTTTATATTGTGCTCTTCATATTAAAAAGATTGCCAACCTCTACTATAAATTAAAGATACCAAGAAATTATATACTTGGTTTAATCCTTTATCCAAGTGTAAGCAAACAAAGTTTGCACGTGAAGTATTTCCAGAACTGGGGCAACTCATGGTAAAGATGGTATGACTTCACATCACTTGTCTTAGTATCCCATAATGCAAAGCATCTCATTGCAGACATTTACAATGCTATACATTATGCAAAGTGTCATACCCAGACCAGTTTGGACCTGTACCTTGGTATCACCTCTGGGTCTGACATTTACTGAAGAGACCTCAATAAAGGTTGAAACCAGTCTGGGCAGTGAATGCTCCCACAAATTAACTGCGCCACTGTATCTACCCCTTTCAAGAATATATAGTAAGCAGCACCACTTTCATACCAGATCAAGTGTCGTCTAGAATAGGAGGAAATACTAAAACGGCTCTCATCTGTAGAGTACATTAGCCCATTGGTAGCTTGTCCAATTTTTATGGATACAATACCAATGAAAATGTGCTCTACGATGAGCTGTGGATAAACAGACACAGACTACAGGCTTTCGGCATATAGGCCTACTCGTCTGATGTCTTGCAACATGTGTAACTGTAATTTAATGGAGCCAACTGGCATGCGAATCTGCAGTGATGCATCAATTACTTTTAGCTGTTATAACCAAAAATATGTCTTCATGCTTTGTTGTAGAGTGAGGGAAACCTCTTAGCAAATGTCTGGAACATTCCATTGGTTTGAGATGCTGCCCAGAGCCTGGATACAACACTATGTGAGATTCCAAACTCTCTGGCAATATCAGTAATTCTGTGGCCTTCTTTAAGCTGTCAATAATTTTTCCCCATATGAAATCATCAGATGTCTTTGAGACATTACAAGACATCCAAGTTTGCAACTTTATTCCCTCACGAAAAGAGCTTCCTTCAAATACAATTTGCTTAGGGAAGCCTTTTGGCTTTTATCCAGTTCAGTGCTACCATATGATCTCTTTGTGCACGATTCGAAAATTTGCAGTCGTAATCTTCAGAAATAGTGTTCATTCTTAGGTTCTGGACACCAGTAATATATTATTTGTATATATGTATATTTGTGTGTTCTGTGGTCAATTTTTTGAAGTTCTAGAGTTATAAATAATCCAAGTTTCTTCAAGAAGAGGAAATCTTACTTCAGTGTGCAAACGATTAACTAACAAGAGCTAGCTGAATGACTTGGCACCAAACCTGTGCATTTATTTTATTATTTTATTTTTTGTTGATCAGCCCATGAAAGTTATCATGAGGCTACACAATCTCAGTGAAGATAAATTGTCTATTGTCGAGAAATTACCAAGATATAGGTGAATTGCTGGAGTTCAGTAAATAAAAAATAAATAAATAAATAAAATGAAACAGAAGAGCTGATGAATTCAAAAACTTCACATAATAGAACAGCCTGGGGGGGGGGAATACTGGGAAAGGTATGAAACTGTTTTGGACTATCATAATATTTGGCATAAAATCGGCAATAATGAAAAAACTATGAAATAAAACAATAACAGCATTCTCATATATATGTAAATATAAAATTAAGTGAAAATAAAGAATAAAGAATAAATAAATCAAAACACCAAACTATACAAGATACTTTATACATTTTAAAGCCGGAACACATACTTTGTGTTTACACGTTGATGATTACTTGGCAATTTTTGAATTCAAGAATGTGTGTGTGTGCACAGCTCATCTGGCACGGAGATGGGAAAGGTATATACTCAGTAGCCCAGTTGTCAAAATACTTCATGCACAATGTTTGCTTACACTTGAAGAAAGAATTAAATCCAGAGCATAATTTCTAGGCATAAGTAAAACCAAGTGAAAATCTTTCAACATTTATCTGTAATGTACAGTATTTTGATAATAAGGTGTTACACCTTGTATATGAATCATATATGACTTCTGCATTACTTCAACCTTGGTGTCTCTTTTGGGCCTGGCTCCTAGTGATGACATTTGATAATGTTTTTCTATGGGTTTGCTTGCTTTCTGGGGAATAAAGAGGCTCTGCTCGGTGGTGGGTTTTTGCATGTCAGTGAGTACAGCCTCTGCTGAATTTCCTGTCCTGAAGTGATGAGTTCCGTGGTGATCTTTAGAGTCACTCAGTGAGATTAATAATGATCTTGTTGATCACTCAAGAGTTTTTGGAGAGGTATCCCTGCACTTTAACATACCTTAATAAAGGTCAAAACCAGTCTGGGTACTGGTCCTTCCTATGTGAAAAAAACTTTCAACATCACTTATACAGAATGAGAGAGAGGAAAAGCTAGCAAAACTGTGTTAGATGTCAGGATGGTAGGCAAAGGATTAAGAGGAATAAGGTGGACTGATCTAATCTTTAAAGGTACCTGTGGCATGATTATAAATAATAAATTACACGATAACCACAGTAATTAACTTTAATTATAAACTGTTGCCACGTGCTAGAAATTAGTATTAATAAATAATATTATTAAAAATATTATTAAACAACTATTTTTGATGGTTACATAAGCTAAGAATCTCCAAAACGTTTGAGAGAGAGAGAATCGTTCTGATTCAGATTTTGTCCAATGTAAAAGGGCTTCACAACTTTCTTTGAAAAGGCATTCATATTTAAAGCTGCATCTATGGAGAAGGACAATCAGGATATTTCAGCTGGAAAAACAAGATCAATAGACAAGTTGAAGGTACTGCCATGGGTAGCCTTCCTCCACTTTTGACAAACTATTTTTTGAACCATCTAGAAGATATCTTGTTCTCATCTATTCATCCCCAACCCTCTCATTGGTTTCATTATGTTGATGATGTCTTTGCTATTTGGCCTCATTCTGAAAATGAACTTACCACTTTCCTACAACAAATAAATAGCCTTCACCCATGCATTCAGTTCACCATGGAAAAAGAAAAGGCTGGAAGTTTACCATTCTTGGACATCCTCCTTACACAAACAGCTGCCATTAATTTATCAACCAGTGTTTATTGAAAACCTACCTTTACTGGCAGATACATCCATCAAAGGTCTGCTCATTACACCTCTCAAAAAATTGGTGTAATCAAGTCTTTAATTAATACAGCACATAAAATGTGCTCCTCTCCCTCAAGCTTACAACAAGAACTTCTATCAAAAAATTAATGGAATTTAATGGTTACAATCCTAATCAAATACAACATATAATTGACTCCTATGTTCCAACATCTCAGGATTCTTCAACAGACTGCAGGGTTCCAATCCCTTAAATTTCTGGCATCTCGGAATCGATTTTTAGAATTTTGAAGGAGTATCATCTCATTCCCACATATTTTCCGATCAACAAAATTTCTCACCTGTTGCCATCTACAAAAGACAAACTGGCACCTCTATAATTAGCTGGCATTTACCAGATACCGTGTGAATGTAATCAAACATATTTTGGATAAACAGGCCATTCTGTAGAAAAAAGAATTAATGAACATCAATATTATATCGAATACATGAAACCTCAACAGTCTGATCTGGCACAACATAGTATTGACACTAAACACAATATCCAGTGAGACAAAGCTCGTCTTCTCCATAGATGCAGGTTTAAATATGAATGCCTTTTCAAAGAAAGTTGCAAAGTCCTTTTACATTGGCTAAATCTGAATCAGAACGATTGTCTCTCCCTCTCCCAAAAGTTTGGGAGATTCTTATCTTATGTAACCATCAAAAATAGTTGTTTAATAATATATTTAATAACATTATTTATTAATACTAATTTCTATCAAGCGGCAACAGTTTTTAATTGATAAACCACCGACTGCTGTATGTACTCTGTAATCAGGTTCCTTTGATTGCTTGTTTCTACACACTAATTATGTACTGTTATTTTCAGTACAAAATATCTGTACTTTAATTTCATTAAAGTTAATTACTGTGATCGTGTAATTTATTATTTATAAGGTGGACTGATGTAGTTAGCAGATCCTTAGATGATTGCAACTAAGAGAGAGAGGCAATATTGGCTGATAATGCTCACAAATAACAGCTTAATTTGGAAGAAAACTGTTGATAGAAAATTAGTAATAATGCAAACTTAATTTTGTAGTACAGCCAACTCTCACTATAACACTTTTATAATTCCCAGGTGCCCCCTGGAATTTTTGCATACTGTATGGGGGCAGCATGGTTTTGTGAAGGGTAGGTCATGCCTCAGTAACTTGTTTACATTTTATAATACAGTGACGGCTGAACTGGATAAGGGTAATGGGTTTACAGTGATACTGCTGGACTTTGCTAAGGTCTTTGACAGGATATCACATGGAATTCTAATCAGTAAACTGCAGCAGCAGCACGTGGGGATGGATAGGAGGGTGGTTGATGGAGAGATATCAGAGAGTAGTTTATTCAGGAGTAAAATCCAAAAGAAGGCCTGTGACTAGTGGCATGCCATTCGACTGCTACTTATTTAATTTGTTCATTAATGATATATGAAAGGATTTGAGGGGAAATATTCAGTTTATTGGCAGAAATGTTCTGCTAATGATGCAAAGTTAGCTATAGCAATAGTTAATACAGATTAACTATTGCTGTAGCCTCAAATTTTGCAAAATGTTGCTAAGGAGAATGGATGTCAGTTTAATGTAGCAAAGGGTAAGGTTATGCATTTTGGGGTGAAAAGATTAGCAGGAGTATACCACATTGGAGGAACTGTACTCCAGGAAATTGACAAAGCCAGAGATCTGGAAGTATTGGTGGACAGGGAATTGAAGTTTAGGGGCACATAGTAAAAGTGGCTAAATCAGCTCATCAGATCACTTGGTTATTGAAGAATACTTTGATGAGCAGAGACAAGCAGGTTGTTGTTCCTGTTTATCATGCCTTGATAAGACCCCATCTTGACTACTGTGCCCAGATTTGAGTTTCTTCTTGATGGGTTTCTTCTTGATGGGGAGGAGGTAGAGAGGATCCAGAGGCAAGTGACCAAGATAATAGCTGGTCTATGGAATGAACCTTATGAGAATAGGTTGAAGATCTGTGGGTTACAGAAATTGGTTGATAGGGGTGGAAAAAGGGTGATATAAATGAGATATTAAAATTACTGAGAGGTTTTTACAGAATTAATTCAGAGGAAATTTTTAGGAACAGGTCTGGTGGTGGGAGAACTAGGGGGCCATCCATGGAAACTGAGCAAGAGTGCAGTTAGCAAAGGTGTTAGAACTAGGTTTTTTACTTGGAGAGTGGTGAATGAGTAAAATAAGCTGCCAGTCTTTTATGGGTGCCATGGCTGTGAATGAGTTCAAAGCAAAGTATGATAGATACTGTGCGAATGCTGAATAGTTCTTGACGTTATATTTAAGGCCTCCCTTGATGAGTCTCAGGACTCCTTGGAGTTGCCCATAATAATAATAATAAACAACTACCACAAATTAACAAAGTTTTGACCAAAACCCAATATGCATAGTGGCATATTCTAAAAAAATTCACTATCAATTTACTGTTGTTGAGACTCCTGTGGGTCTGTAATAGTGAGAAACAATTGCATTATCATAGTATTCTGTACACTCCTCGAGGGCATACATAAGAAAAGATGCATTCGCTCAAAGGAGAGATAAAAGGATGTAATTGAAGATAATTTAGAAATGCACACTACCTGAAATTTAGATCTGCAAAAACTTTCATATACTGAATACAGATGGCTCACTATCTATGACTAAATTCAAAAATGGTTTTGTGACATACTGCCAAGTGAACGGTGCACCTACTCTCCAACTAACTGACTATGGATTTGTATGTCCCTCTGGCATAGATGCCTGTGAAATTAGATGAAATTAGGTGGTAGATGTTTTTCATCATCCAGTGTGAGACTACCATCCTGCTTATTACTTGAGGTCAGAAGTGGTTTGCAAAAATCTATATTTGGTCTTTAGAGTGGGTTTCATTTCGTCATACATACATTTATGTGGCAAGGATACTGGCACTGATAATGCTATGAAAAGCTATACGAGGGTTCAATCATCACCAATTTAAAACAGTATCCAGAAGAAACTGACACACAATATCAAGACTTGCTTTATGTGAAATTTATTTGCAGAGAAGAGAAAAATACATTATGCACTTTTTAATTTATTAGATGAAATTATAATTTAAAAAAAAAAAAAAAAAAATGGAAGGCTGACTATAACTTAGAGCAGTGCTTCCCAAACTTCTGGATGTCAGGGCCCCCTTTGCAAAAATTAAAATATTTCACGGCCCCCCTCGAAAAAAAATCGTAATAGAGATATATTATTATAATATTTATTGTATTTATATTCAATACAAAACATACACAGCGAATACTGCAAAAATCAAATGCATATATTACATTTTTTGCCTCTTGCCGTTTGGTTCTGAAGACGATGCGGGCTGTTCTGGTAACATATGAAATACTGTCCTTTTTTTTTTAGTCTGTTTCTGCTTCTTCTGATTGTTCGCAGGATTTTTATTTTTATTTTTTTATCAACCACTTATCCATCTCAGGGTTAAATTTTTTAACGTAGAATAGATCAAATAATATCACCACTTACCAATACTGGCACACCACAGACTGATAACATGAAATTAGTGAATATTACCTGAATAAGGGAATCCCCGGACCAGGAACATTTTTCTCTTTTGTGACTTTTCTCCCTTTAAGATAATTAAGCCTAACGCGAAACAGACAGCAAAGGCAGTCTATTTATTAAAACGTGCATATGATTGGTGCGGTATTAACAAAAGATCGCGCAACCGAAAGATAAAAGCATAGCTGACAATTGAGTTGAAATGCTAACTCTCTTCAACCGAATTCCATATGTGAAACTGCCATAACATTCATTATATATATATATATATATATTACTTAGTTTTAACACTTTTACGAATTTTAACACGTTCGGTTGAATTTTATTGCTGCCTTGGGAAATTGAACTCACATACATCTAATTAATAACAATAGTTTTTAGTTAGATACTGTGTTTGCCCATGCAACATATGGTTTTGTTTCAGTCTATACAGCATAGTTTCTGTATGAGGGGACATGTGATTCATTAATTAGTGTGTTTTTATCCCAGTTGTCTCTAATTGCACTATTTGTTGAGAAATATATTACACAGACTCCTAATACCTTGTTCACTGGCATAATAAAAGTACTTATTTTTATTGCCTCTGCAGTATAGTGGCTCTTAGGGAGGGCGTGTTGTTTACCACTGCAAGCGAGTTACTATATCCCCACATGAACTTGTTTAAGCTTTTTTTTCATGTGTGAAGTATATGCGAAACTTTTATTGGTAACAGAAAACTAGCTCGGATGACAGTGATAATATAAAACGAGTTTTGATATGTATATAAAGTCAATATCAACAGTCCCTGATTACAAACGCAAGATGAAAGGGACAGGAAGATTTGGAGCTTCCCTGGAGAGCATTCGAAGTAAATACAATTAACCACTGCTTTGAAATGAAACATATGAATAAGCAATATTTACTAATATTCGTTAAGCACCGAAATATGCAGGAAGCAAAGTTTGTGAACCAACACCAATGTGTGAATTTTTCCATTAAAATATAAAAAGTAACAAAAAAGAAATAATAAAAGTTAAATACGTTTCTTTTAAAATAAAAAAAATATACTTAGTCTTAAAACATTTTAAATTTGTTTTCATTATTTCACGGCCTCCCTCAACAAAACCTACGGCCCCCAAGGGGGCCGCGGCCCACAGTTTGGGAAGCGCTGACTTAGAGAATATTGTAATTCCAACACGAATTAAGTTACATATTATTGTGATTTATTTAATATGTTATAGTGGAAACTGTGAAATAAGATTACAACAATACCGTTTAAATCCCAACATTTTGCAACGTAGTTTTTTTCATTCTCCAAAGTATGCAAATAAAGTTATTCCATCCTCAAATTCCTCATATGTACCCCTCAAGAAATGCAAAAAACACTAGGATAGAGAGATATCAGAGATAAAATTCAAGAGATACACTTGACAAGGATATAAATGTCAAGAGATATATACTTGACAAGGAATTATAATTTCTTGTAAATTGTAAATTTGCGCAGAGACTTGTGACTTTAAAATATCGTGAAAGCCAATACTAAAAATTGCCAAAATATTTCAATTGTATATTGCTGAAAATATAAAATAAATAAATAATAAAATAAAATAAAAATAATAAAATTCAAATCAATTATGAAAATCGCAGCTTGGGCAACAGGAATATTGTGTAGCATATCGTAAGAAGAGTGAGAACATAATAGGAATAGCACCAGGAATAGATGAGATTTTGCCATGTGTTTTAAGAGAATCTGAGGAATTGACAAAGTCATTGATCTGGTCATTTAGTGAATCTTGCAAATGGTTGACTATGGAGCATAAAAAAGGATAAGAATTTGGGAAAGTGGTAATACAAACAGTGAAATTCTTTACAGAGAGCAGCATGGAATGTCAACGGGCAGTCTCATTTTAGTAATCTAATCACATTTTATGTGATTAGATTACTAAAATTACAACAAAACAGCTAATGAGAATACTCATACACTCTTGGCACTTTTGGATTTTGCTAAAGCATTTGAAATGTTTTTGCATGAGAAGTTGATATTTCAACTACAACAAGCTGCTTTAGATAACTGACTAGTGGACTGTATCAGAAATGGGTGTACAATAGGTAATTTCATAGAAGATGAAGGTTAAAAAAAAAAAAGTGAAGGTTCTGTTGAGCTCAGTACTCGGCCATTTCTGTTCATTCTTTATATTAATGAAACTGTGGATGGATTGCAGAAGAGGAGATATATGTGGATTTGAAGATGATGCAAAAAAAAGTTATTAGAAATGGCATAGATGAAGTGACTCTTCAGGAGAATATGAACAGACTGGAATGGAAGATAATATATAACAACCTGCTCCCCACACCAAAAAAAGTGCAAGGTTTCCTTGTGATTCAGAAGAGAAGGAAGGATGTGTATTCTACTGGCTGGCCTATAGTAGAGGAAATCAAGGAGGCAAGGAATCTTGAGATGTTAAGTTCAAGAGATTTATGTTGAAAAGATGGTGAACTAACCAGAAGACTGCTGAAGTGGTGAGAGGGACATAGAATAGCATAGATAAGGATATTTTGGTAATATAGTATACAGCCTTGATCAGATGACATGAATTGCTGTGTGCAGATCTAATCAACTTGATTTCATGAGGAAATCCAGTTGAGGATACTTCAGTAGAGGTACAAAAGCAGATAGCAAAGATAATATCTAGGCAATGAAATGTCATCTTTCAGGACAGTTGAAGAAAAATAATTTTTACAGTTTGGTGGAGAAGAAAAGCGACATGATTGAGTTGTTCAGAATGCATATTATTATTATTATTGTTACACGACACCTCCAAGGAGTCCAAAGACTCATCGAGGGAGAGCACCCTACTCTATAACTCTCCGTCTCTATCACTTAATCCACCAACCAGTGAACCACCACTACTATCATCACCTACATGAATGCCATCTATTGCCCACAACCACAATAGTACTTTTTTGTCTGTAAACTGCATGTGTTCTGAAGGCTGATTTGTCTGTATGCAGGATGAAAAACGAGTTTCCAGGAGCAAAAACCCTGCTACCTCCATATGAGATTGGCTAACTCACCTTCAGTTGAAAAAAATCCATATAAAGATTCCTCTCATCACAATAAGAATCAAACTAAGGCCTTTTCCAATCAAAGGGAGCAACATACTGTCATTCTTTCAATTATGAAATAGATATTGAGATTTTCAAAAGAGCACCACTAAGGGAAGGAGAATCCCTGGAAATTGCACGAGTGTGGTGGGTAGAATGCACTACCAGAGAGAGAGTGATGAGTGTACAAAGAGTGAATGAATTTTAAAGTGATCTGTAGACCTTCTGCAATGAGTCTTATGACTACACTGAGATCTGATGATAACAATAACAAACTTGCATTTAAATAAAATAATGACACAGAGAGAGAATAACTGCATTTCACTTTTATTTTCTATTAATTAAAGAATTCTATCCTTTGAGAATTAAGCTTTTCCCATTACATATTTTTGAAGGCTTCTGAATTTACAATACTTAGAATACATAACAAAAAATAACTTTTTAGCCGTTTCATTTACCTTAATGATCTTCATTGATATCTTACAGTACTAAACAGAAAAAAATCACATTGTAAATAAGCACAAGATACATGCAATTCTGTTATGTATCACATAACAGAATTGCATGTATCTGGACCTTGTAATTTTATCAGGGATGGGATATCTGAACTTTTCTGATCTCATGGTGGCATTAACTTGTTTCTTAAGTACATGATGCCATGTAAAGTACATGGCATCGTGTACTTTCATTAGGTTATGAACTGCGTTATGCATTTGTAATTTGTATTATCACAATCTATGATTATGATGTCAATAAATGTAGTGGTGAAACATCAAGCCATCAAGTTGAGCTGTCACAATGTTTATCAAACATTGTGACATAGAAGAAAATCCAGATATATTTCATTACTCAAATTGTTAATCATACTGACAATCTTCTCATAAACAGTCCATAGAGGTACTCAATCAATAATCATAATATTTAGTCTACTTTTATTTCATTTTCTAAGATACTAAATAGTTATCCTAATGTTAACCTACCTTAGGCACATGAACATTTACAAAGGATTGTAAATGTTTATTGTTGTAGAAATATATAATGACTTTTTAATTAAAAGTGATATATTTCATTATAAAATGTAACGAACTAGCAAGGGTAATATAATAATTAAAGTTATATTATTATCAATTAATATCATATAAAATAAAAAACAATACCTGCTACCTTTATTCATATCTTGAATGGGATAGTTTTGTTTCATTTTTTTACAAATCATATCCCCACCCTACACACACACACACACCCTCACACAAATGATTGCTTATAGTGCAAAAGTACTGTGTGCATGCAAGGGATCTGTTTATTTGTTTTTTGAAAAGCTGAAGGTTGTAGATTTATGGGGTAAATAGAGTGAAAAAGCTGTTCCAATCAACAGAAGCAGATGAATAAAAGAAGTCGATTACATAAGTTTGAACCTGGACCACAAATTAATGTTGATTAGCAGCTGCTTGTGTTATTACAGAGTTTGAAGAAAATAGAGGAATGATGATGGCAACTTAAGCAGAACACTGTCCATAGAAATATCAGTAAAAGAAACATGAGACAGAAATAGAAATCATCAATTAATCAGACTGCCCTCTTCTGGAAAAGTAATCTTAAGGAAGTTTTATGTGCACCATCCCAAATGTAAGCAGTATTCCCAGGCTGGGCAGATTTTGAGATTTATACAGTATTAGAAGTTGTACAAGTGAGAAGCAATGTGTAGAGCAGAAAAATACACCTAATTTTTTGGAGATGTGTTTGTGCCAAGAGATGTTAGAAGTGTAAATCAGACCCCAAAGGGAAATTTGATCCTGTGTAGAGATCTGGGTATTATAAGGAATAAAAGGAAGAAATGAAGTTCACTAGGTTATCCTCACCTCACTGAAGGATAGTAAGGCAATCAGGGTTTAATTCATTAGTAATGGAGCTTTTAAATTATGGTGTTGTAGAGGGTTTGTAAAATGAAGAGGAATGCAGTGGAAGTGTATAAGCATAGCCATAGATAGGATTTGAGGTCAGTAAGTGAAGGTCACTTATATACATGTATATAAAATCATTTATATACATTTATATAGTAGAAAGAGAATGGATGAAAGTACAGAACCCTGGGATATTTCAGTAGCAGCGGAGAAATGTTAGGAGAGGAAGCCGTCAACCATGATATGCAATGAACAATCAGAAAGGAATCCGCCAAATCAACTGCAAAGCGTAGAATGACCTGGAAATCTCAAGACTGAAATGACCTTGTGAGTTTTACCAATCCTTTTTGTAGCTTCCAAAGGTGGATGGTGGTGGTGGTGGTGGTGTCTGTGGATTGAGAGTGGCAAAATCTGTACTTCTGGTCACTGATTAATTAGTGAGCTTCCAGGTAATGAAGAAGTTAACAATTAATGACTTTCTCTTTGATTTTGAGAGAACTGAAGTAGAAAAATTGGATGATAGTCTGTTAGGGAATCTTTCATCACTTTTGTTTGGTGAATAGGTTTGCTTCCATGCTGTAGGCTAGTTGAGTAGGATAAAAATTGAAAATGCAGTATAGGATAGGTGTTAATTTTGAAGCACACGTTTCTAGCATAGTAGGAGAGACACTATCAGAAGCAGATGACCTATTGTTGTCTGAGCTATTTGGGATTCTTCGGATTTCTTTTCGCTGAATCACTAATATAGACATACAGTGGGTGAGTGGTTCTTGGTAAAGTAGAGTAGATTGTCTCGACATCAATGTAGAAACTGGAGAAAATGATGATGTCAATTGTATATTTGGGCAATGTGAGAGAGTTGGAAACATGGATGGGTAAAAGTTAAACCAAACAATCTTGGAGGGGGGGGGTGTCAGAGATTTGTTCTTGTATCTCTTGGGATATGCTAAAAATTTCTGTTGGACTACCTTGGTACATTTGTTAGAGAACCAAGGTTTTGACAGTGATCAGGAATTTTGAGTAGATGAGGGATAAAGGCCTTCATTCTGAATAACAGAAAGAATTATTTCTGTTATTCAGTCTGAGCAGGTTTTTGGATCAGGATCACATAATTTATATATATTATTTTCCAACCATTGAAAAGAGATGTATATAAACATGGAAATCATTCCATTTGGAGCCTTTCTAATGCTAAGGGAAACCTGGATGAGATTATGGTCTCAATTATCAAGAAAAGAGATATCTACAGTGTATCTGGAAGGAGAGGGTTAAGAAGTCAAGAACATCAAGCAGGGTGGTGAAGGTTATCTGGGAGGTAGACAAACTATGTCTGATCATTGCTAATGAAAGAAAAAACTGAGGATCTTTACCAGTTTGCTCAGTGGAATTTGAAAAGAAACCTGTGTTGTAAACATTGAAGACTCCAAGGAAGATGACCCCATTGTTTGAGTATTTTGACTTTGGAAAATTGAGCTTAAAAGATTAGGAAATTAAAGAGGACAGATTACTTATCAGAATTTGGAGAGCAACTGAGAGAGAACAAGTATAGTAAGGAAATATTAAGACAGAGTAGATCAAATGGGAGGAGATGGATTTTAGGTATGGAATTCTCCAACATGAGATGTTGGTTTTCTGGTGAATATACCACCCTCGTGAGGAAAGGAAATGTGAGCTATAGTTTGGTCAGTTGAGGTAGCTTGTAGTTGTCGAGATTGCCAGGTTCTGTTAGGAATAACAAGTCTGGTTTAGATGACTGTAGACGATTCATCATTGCTATTAGGGATACAAATATTGAAGTCAACATGGGAACTTTTTTTTTTGCTGATAGTAGCAATGTCAGTGTGTGTGTGTGGTGGGGGGGGGGTTATAATTGTGCTTTTGTTACTTTTGATTTTTTTTTGGTTGGATATTTGTTGTTTTTGGGAGTGTTTTTGTAGGAGTTTTTTTTTATAATCTGCAACATATGCAAATTGCATATGTTGCCTTTCAATATTGGTGTGGAGGAAGAGATAAATAAGGACTCAGACCCTGGTGTGATCTGACAGAATAAGTGGTAAGAGGATGGTGTCTTTGATACTGCACTGAAACTGATTGAATTAACTTACTAAGTGGTACATTTTGTAATTTCACTAGTGATAAAACATCAGAAGATAAACTATGAAGTGCAGATTGTTCATCTTACATTCAATCTAAATTTTCAACATGTATATACTTTTCTCAAGAATTATCAACTTTTTCTTGATAGCAATTTAACTTTCTCTTGTGCTTCATTTTTCATGTTTTACCATTCTCTCATTTCATCTTCTTCTTCCCAATTACCAGAACCACTACCATCCAATTTATCCTAGAATAAATAAATAAATAAATCATTACCTATATAATGGAAAACATGAACACTATATAAATAGGCAATAATTAATAGGTAAAGTGTGAGCAGAGGAGTGAGGAACATGTTCTTTTATGGAGAGCGGTTGGTGAGTGCATTGCATTGCCTGAGTGTTGTAAATGTAGACACATTGAATCAGGTTTAAGGCATGATTGGATGAGCATTGTGTGCAATAGTGTATATCTCCCATGATGAGTCTCTCACTACGTGGAGATCAGATATTAATAATTATATAATTGTTGTATATATTTTATTTATTATTATTATTTTTATTTATTTATTTTTCACCAAAGGTCAGGCTAGGATAAACAATTCGCAAAGCATTTAGATTTATCTTACTTTTATATAGTGTCATGTTTCTTAATTATAAGTAAAGTAATTACTCCAATACATGTGTTTTTGTCCCACAAATTCTTAACTATGAATGTTGATCACTGTGTATTAAAAGAAACTATTTCTAACTAATTTCTCTGATATTTTGACCACAACTGCAGATATACAGACTGGTCTATAATTGGAAGCTTCTTTTAGAACCATGCTTGCAGAGAGGTCCTATTTTGCCTCCTTTCCATGCCATAGGAATCATCCCCACTGCAAGACTTTAAACAACCAGGTCAAAGAGTAACACTTGAGATACCTCTGACTCTTTCACCTTTAATTGCCCTAATACTTGCCTCCCTTCTATATGTTGCTCAGCATCATTTACACAAGTATGATATACACACTGATGAAGTGTTCATTAAATAATTCCACTATATCATTTGCAATGGCTACTTGGCTATCATAACTATCCACCAGTGTGAACCTGCCATAATTATTTTTTCTCTTGCTTGCCACATAGCAGAAGAATTTCCTGGATCATCTTTGACCTGACTAGCAAATATCCTCTCATATTCTTTTCTATTTTAACCATGCATGTCACCATTCTAGCCTGCAGTTTTTATTCCTTATGCATCTGTTCATTATAAACTGTCTTATACCTCCTCTATAACAACTTTTCCCACACTGTTTACTTGATTTCACTGCTCAAGCCTCTCAATCCTACTCTATTTATTTAATGAACTCTTGTTATGCTGCCTGTGTCAGATTTCCCATGCACTGTCAGCATCTTTTCTGCACAGCTCATCAACCCAACTTACTGATGCTAGTTGACTACAGAACGTCTCATAATGACCCACCTTCATCATCAGCCGTTGTCAATCCACTGCTGGATGATGCCTCTCCAAGATGACTCCAAAAAGTTTGTCAATGGCTTCCTTCCCCATGTCACTAATGCAAATCTGATGTTAGCATCAATTCGCTGTAATTATCTTTCACACGATCATCATTGTTTTTCTTTTCGTGGAATCCAATTCAGTACTTCTTTTGTGCATCATTGATCTTATCTTCAAGCAAATACTAAAATACACTGTACTAGAGATAGATGTTGAAGGTTTTTCCACTTGGTTATACTATACAAGAAGTTATATCGAAAGTTTATTTTTCACTTGGTCAGAATATAATAAATTTAGTTTAATCCTTTATCCAAGTGTGAGCAAACAAAGTTTGCACCTGAAAGTATCTTCAGAACTGGGATAAGGTGGTACAACACCAGGGCGACTCCTTGCAAAGGTGGAGCAAGCTACTAACACTGCTAGCTCAGTATCTCCCATAATGCAAAACACATCTCCTTGCAGATATGTCTAATGTTATGCATTAAGGGAAGGGCCACTACCCAGACTAGTTTCGACCTTTATTGAGGTCTCTTCAGTGGGAGCCAGGCCCAAGTGGAGATACCAGTCAGAAGCACTAGGTCATCTCTACCTATAGGAGTTGCCAATTGGTGTGCCACCTTTTTAATAAATTACTCTGGATTTAGAGGAAGATGTTGAAAGTTTATTTTTCACTTGGTTAGAATATAATAAATTTAGTTTAATCCTTTATCCAAGTGTGAGCAAACAAAGTTTGCACCTGAAAGTATCTTCAGGACTGGGATAAGGTGGTACAACATCTTAGTGTTGTACCACGTTATCCTAGTCCTGAAGATACTTTCAGGCGCAAACTTTGTTTGCTCACACTTGGATAAAGGATTAAACTAAATTTATTATAAGAAGTTATATTCTTGGTTTAATCCTTTATCTGAGTGTAAGCAAACAAAGTTTGTGTGTGAAGGCAAGTGATGTGCAGTCATTAGCCTCTATATACGAGTTGCCCAGTCGTGAAGTTACTTAACATGCAAACTTTGTTTGCTTACACTTGGATAAAGGATTAAACCAAGAATATAATTTCTTGGCATCCTTAATTTGTAGTATAACCAAGTGGAAAAACATTCAACACCATTCAATAATCTGTTGCACAACTTGAATATGGTCCATTGTGCTAAAGTCACTTCAAAAGCCACCCTGTTCTTTTGATTGTCCTAGGTCTAGAGATGCACAAAGCATATGAGTCAAGACTTTTGTAAACACTTTGTAACCCACTTCTTCCAACTAACCTCTGATTTACATTTAGATGTAGACTGATGAGTCGGTAGTTCCTCAAGTCTTCTATTTTGCTTTTTTTTTTTTGTGGTAGTCTTTTTTCCATGCTCTTTGTACATAATTCTAATCAGTAAATTGCAGCATATGGGAATGGACATAGGGTTGGTGAGATGGATAGGAGAGTGGTTGACGGAGAGATATCAGAGAGTAGTTTACTCGGGAGTAGAGTCCACAAGACGGACTGTGACTAGTGGTGTGCCACAAGGATCTGTTCTTGGACCACTGCTGTTTAATTTGTTCATAAATGATATAGGAAATGATCTGAGAGGAACAGTTCATTTGTTTGCGGATGATGCGAAGTTGGGTAGGGCAATAGTGAATGCAGATGACGTCAAAATTTTGCAGGATGATTTGGATAGATTGGAGGTCTGGGCTAAGGAGAATGGATGTCAGTTTAATGTGGCAAAATGTAAGGTTATGCATTTTGGGGTGAAAAGATTGGCGGCAGTTTACTGCATAGGTGGAACCGTGCTCCAGGAAATTGATGAGGCACGAGATTTAGGAGTGTTGGTAGATAAGGAATTGAAATTTAGGGGACACATTGCAAGTGACCAAAACAGCTCATCAAATCACTTGGTTGCTGAAGAATACGTTGACAAGCAGAGACAAGCAGGTTATTGTTCCTCTGTATCGAGCCTTGATAAGACCCCATCTAGACTACTGTGCTCAGATTTGGTCACCTAGGTTTCTTCTTGATGGGGAGGAGGTGGAGAGGATCCAGAGGCGAGTGACCAAGATGATAGCAGGTCTGTGGAATGAACCGTATGAGAACAGGTTGAGGATTTGTGGGTTGCAAAAATTGGTTGATAGGCGGAGAAGGGGAGATATGATTGAGACATTCAAATTACTGAAGGGTTTCTATAAAATTAATTCAGAAGATATTTTTGAGTACAGGGCTGGTTGTGGGAGGACTAGGGGACATCCATGGAAACTGGGCAAAAATGTGGTTAGTAAAGGTGTTAGAGCTGGGTTCTTTACTTTTAGAGTAGTGAATGAGTGGAATGCGCTCCCTGAGTCTGTGGTGGATGCTGTGACAGTGAATGAGTTTAAGGCGAGGTATGATAGATACTGTATGAATGTCAAATAGTTGTGATGAATATGATTTGGGGCCTCCCTCGATGAGTCTAATGACTCCCTGGAGTTGCCCATAATAATAGTAATAATTTTCTTCAGACATAGGGTAAGATTTTGCAAGATTTTGTAGATATATCCCCACCTGCTTTTAGGAGCAGCTATGACTCCATCCTCACCTACAGCTTTTCCAATTTGCAAGCTTTGGATGCTTCACATAACTTCTTTTGGCAGAATATATGGCACGTCAATTATTTTTGTGGTTCACCCACTTTATAGTTTCACATATGCACCTTCTTAACAATGACCTTTTCCTGTTTGACTACCTTCCAACCCGGTACCTCATGATCACTCTCACCAACCTGTGATTGTTATCATCTGACTCATAACCACAATCTGTGAGGATATCACCAAATCCAACACCCAAAAGCCTTGTATTGCTTCCCACCACATGCCACTTAACATAGTTATCTACAGAAACTCAACTAATACACTTTCTTTGTTACCATATGCTATATCTTCTTTACAATCCACATTAATGTAATTAAAATCTTCCATTATGATCTTCATAATTTTACTTGCTTAACTGATTTGTCTAAACATTTTACAATCAGTGCTCTCCATATTCCATGGCCTATAACAACATCCTATTAGATATAATATTCTACTGATCTCAACTTTACACCAAACAGTTTCAAAACCTATTTTTCACTTTCACTCTTAAAGGACACAACTCTGCTATCATTAAAAGCACTACACTTCCTCTCTTTATCTTCCTATTTTTTTCAAAAATTTCTATATCCTGCCATTTCTAGTCCTAGTAGTATATCATCCTCAAACAACCAAGTTTCACATATACCAATTATCTTTGTGCATACTGACTTGATTAATACTACAAACTCAGCCCTTCATTTCTGATACTCCTTATATGAGATGGTAGGATGGCATCTCTTTGAGGCCATCTTACCAAAACTATCACTCTATATTCTCTCTGTTACAGCACACCTCTCTCCATTCAATCTGACCATCTCCATTTCCCTGATCTATAAGAAGGTGTATATGCGAAACTATAAGGTGGGTGAATCACAAAATAATTGAAGTGGCACATATTCTGCAAGAAGAAACCTGACTCAGGTTTTCATTCATATCCCTATCCCCCAGGATTTTTGCACTACATCACTCTGCTCCTACTACAGTCACTTCTTCACAAAAGTGGTGGGCACAAACAACTATTCAAGTTGTTTGTGCCCACCACTACCATTAATTCTGATGCCTGTTCCTTCCTTCCTTACATGAAAAGCATCAGATATTTATTTCAATGTACCACTTGGAAAACATGTCTTATGCACCTTATTGATTACCAACCTTTAATGATTGAATCTCCATATAAGAGTCACCCTATCATCCTTGGATACTTGCTTCTTCCAACTAACCTCTGATTTACATTTAGATGTTCAATTGCTCCTCTTCCATATGTTTAACTTCAGTCTTTATTTTCATTAACTTGCCTAAGCTCTTCCACTTTACCTCTATTACTATCATTACCAGCACATCCATTTTCTGCTTGCTTCAGGTGATTTTGTTCTCAATTTTGGAATGCTCTAACCTAGAATCACACTTTTCACATTGTAATGTTTTCCTTCTTCTCATTAAGCCTAACAGTCCATAAACCTTTCATACTTTTGGATGCAAACATGTAACAATTGTCACAGTGCATTCATTCACTTGGAAAAATCTAGAAAAAACTCGATCTCTAAGTTGAAACCTTCCACATTGTTGATATGCACTTCTTTACTGCTACAATTTTTTTTAACATTAAGCAGTATGTTAATCCCAAAAAAATCTTTAAAAAAAAATTTAAATCACAATACCACAGCACAACAGCTATCATCAGCTTGACTATCATATAATTTAAGAAAAGAAAAAAAAGCACTTTCTTTAACAGTTTATTTGAACAGTGTTAAAGGTGCTTTTTTTTTTTTTTTGATTGAAGCTACCATGGAGGCATATCTCACATCACTTCCATCTTAGTCAACATAACTATTTTATTGTTCTTTGAGAAAGTTAGGTCTAATAAATGAAAGATTGACCACAAAGTTCAGTAGTCTGCAGCATTAAAACCCTTGAGGATATATATATATATATAGAGAGAGAGAGACCTATATATATATATATATATATATATATATATATATATATATATATAGACCTTAGCAGATCTCTCTCTCAATATATATATATATCACCCAGCCAAATGGAGGAAACTGTCCACAAGTCAAATGTAAGCATGATATCTACAGGTATGATATCCACAATTCTTAGGTCAAAGGCCAAGCCTCTTGGATTCTAGTCAACACCGGTGACAGATGAGTTTAATTATTCACTTATTAACACCAACACTTTACTTAATGCAGACTCAAAGCAGCCAAATCCGAAGTCTGGGCTGCAGAATTTACAAGCTGTTACATATGTTTCAACTGATTTAAAACAGAACATGGGAATTAGCAATGCCAGTTGAGATGAGCACTAGTCATGGAATTATTTGTTGAAGATACAAGCAGCAGAGACTGGATGCACTGGATGGGAATTAGCAATGCCAGTTGAGATGAGCACTAGTCATGGAATTATTTGTTGAAGATACAAGCAGCAGAGACTGGATGCCCGTGGAAAGCAAATGAAACAGAGCAAGCAATCAAATTTAATCTATTTACAATACTAAATCAAGTATTTTTAGGGAGCACTTAGGAAACACCATTCTAAATATAAGAAAAGTATTCAATAGTTGATATATATAGACATAATGTTGAGAAGAAAAATAACATATTAAGTGATTTCAGATATGTGTACAATAAAATTTTTATTTCATATATTATCACTACAATCTATTAAGTTGCCCATTTAAGAAAATAAGTTTTAAAATTTTATGTTAATTAATACAATAAATCCACTAATATCTTTTTATTTCTCAAGAGTAATGGGTGAATTCCATTAACCTAATTCTAGGTTGTTCAGTTCTTCTCTGACAGGGGATATTCAGTTGTTTGCTGATGATGCAAAGTTTGGCAGTATTATAAGCAGGGGCGACTCATGCATAGGCATTGCGGAACTGCAGCACCCCCAATTTTTTTCGATATATAAATATATTTATTAATTTATTTATATTTACTTGTCATATTTAATTTTATCATCAACAATCCTATACAATTCTCTTATTTTGTATAAAAAATAATTAAAAATTCATCTTGTAGCACTTAAGAGGGCAAAGGACACTAGCAGCACTGTGTTTATCACAGTGTCATATTGCTACGCGCGCAAGCATATGTACGTCATAGTGAGATGCGAGCTATTAGCTTAATGCAGCACTGTACATCGCACAGTTACACTGTTTATATGCAGCTTGCGCCAGTAGTAGAGTGTTCATAGTCAGTATCATCGACAAGGTATATCATAGAGGCAGCCTGCCTCATGGGGCTGCTTAATAAGGGCACTCGTTCAGCCATACTGCAATGGGAATTGTTAGCATAGCAAGTGTGGAAAGAAGTTTTTCCAAAGCTTAAACTGATTAAAAATTATTTGTGAACAACAATGACCCAAGAAAGATTGATTGGTCTAGCAACTATATCGATAGAGGTGAACGTTGCTTATAATTTAAATTTAGAAGAGCTTACAAACAGTTTTAATGCGCGATATCCCCATAGAGAAAACATTTAATTAATATTATCAGTAGCACGCTTTGAGATTTAATCTTGGGGGGAGGAGTTGAGTAGACGATTTGAGAATACACACCATGCATCCTATATGGCCTATGACTGAGCATCTGCAATGATCGCTAATTCATAAGTAGTACAGAAATAGAAGACACGACACAATATAAATAAAAAAAATGAATTTTAAGTAGGAAAAGATTTTTGGAAATGTTCTACTGTGTTTTTCCTTTTTTTGGGGGGGGGGGGCTTATCTCCCCCTTTGGGTGCACCATTGAGTATTATTATGTAAATTTTTTGCATTAATGTTTCTCTTGTAATAAAAACAAAATAGCTATTGGACATTTTCTTATATTTTTGTCTTATAATCCATTAGAAGCGATATTTAATTGTTTGCCTCAGAGCGCGATCTAATCTAGCAATGGCCCTGTTCGTAGTGCTTATCGTGTTTACTCCGTCTCTTTAAACATTTGGACATTACAATTAAAGACAACATTTATTATAGTTTTTATTTTAGAACATTAATGGATTTTATTTTTAAGTAATTTTGAATTAGACTAAACTTTATAATTTATCAATAATAAACAATATTTTTTCATGAAACAAATCAAGAATATATTTTATTTTTAAGTAATTTTAAATTATACAAACTGTATAATTTAATCGATGATAAACAATATTTTTTCATGTTTAATTTTTTTTTTTTTGAATTTTTACCATAATTTTGATACTTTATCCAAACATGTATACACTGTACTTACAGTGTGTATGTATATTTCGAAAGTTGCAGCACCCCCACGATTTCAAGCCACGAGCCGCCACTGATTATAAGTAGCACTGCTGATTTTAATTCCCTACAGGAAGATTTGAACAGATGTTTGATGTGGACAAAGAAGTGTGGCTGTAGTTTTAATATTAATAAGTGAAAGATGTTGCATTTTGGAGTACAGAAATATAATGCTCTGTACTATATTGACGATGCTGTACTGCAGGAAGTAGATGAGATTTGAGATTTGGGAGCGTTAGTTGACAGTAAACTGAAGTTTATAGAACATATTATAAGTATTGCAAAGACTGCACGTTGTAGTGCTACCATGATAAGAAGTATGAAGTACTCATGAAGGGATAAGGAAATTTTTGTGCCACTGTGTAAAGAACTGGTCAGACCACTACCTGGTTTTCAATATGATGTGGAAACATTGAAGAGGCTCCAGGGATGAGTGACTAAGCCAATATCAGGACTTTGGAATGCTGGCTAGAGAGGTTGAAGAAATGTGGATTGCAGAGTTAGACGGATAGGAGGAAACGAGGTGATATGGCAAACATTTTAGTCAGTGAAAGGATTTTATTGAATTAATCCAGAGGAGATTATGAAAAAGAGTAGAAGGCGAGAGGGGAAAGAAATAAAGGCCATCCCTGGAAGTTATGCAAGAGTGTGGCAAAAAGAGATTTGAGGAATAGATTTTTTACATGGAGAACTGTCAGTGAATGTAACGCATTACTAGAATATGTTGTTAATGTAAGGAGTTTAATTTGGTATGATAAATATGCTGTCAGTTGAGTGAACCTCATACAATGAGTCTGCTGACTCCATGGAGGGTGTAATAATAATACTTTTCTCCCCCTTTTCTTTGACATGAGCAGCCATTTTTCATCCATCAGCATTTAATTACAGTGACCTTAAATTTACTGTTAAATATTATTACTGTCAATGAGTATTTCCATAGAGTCCAAAGACTCATTGCAAGAGGCTCAGAAACACTGTTCACAATATACCAATCATACCTGCCACAATGTAACCAAAATCCCAACAGGAGTAAGACTAACCATTAAATTATAAATGAATTGAGGCTTTTCAAATCATGAGTATGCCTAGTGCTATAGAAGGTCATTTCCACAGGATCACATAAGCACCTGCGTTAATTTGTTCATTTTTACTTATTTACAATGCAAGGTTTTTGAGATAAAAAAATATAGCGTTATATCAGTCCTTGTAGATTCCTTTTTGTAAAGCATAGGGGCAGACAACTTGAAAGAACAGCACATAGAGGATTATTATGAAAAACAAGGTACTATAATATGTACTTTGCTGTTTTATTGAATCACTCCTCTCCATTCAAGATTTATGAATATATTTTTGTTTTTCAGTGAGGTTTCGTGTTTTATATGATATATGGTGACATCAGTCACACAGTTAAAACTTGTTGACATAATTGGCAATAAGATCTGTCAATGTTACATGTCGATACCTGTGCAGTACCCCATCCCTGTCCTGTCTACTATATCCTTCCTGAAAATACTAAATTTATCACACTCTATCCCTGTAACTACATCATCTGCTGTTAACCAAGTCTCACTAATGCCTATAACTTTTGGGCAGGTTGCACTAACCCAGTGTTTCCCAAACTTTTCTTACAATGGAACACCTTGGTTATTTTGTAATGTATTAATAATTAATTAAACATCAATTAATTATTTCGGGACTGGGCAACTCGTATATAGAAACTATTGACTTCACATCACTTGCCTTAGGATTAAACCAAGAATATAAAAAGGTTGGTCGATTGGTAGAGCCTCTGCTACTAATGGCTCAGTTAAGAAAGTTTGAGCGCGGTTAGTAGTTGGAAGGGGACCAATCGTTCGATGCTGTTGGCACACTCTCCCTCGATGAGTCGTTGGACTCCCTGGAGGTGTCAAATAATAATAATAATAATAATAATAATAATAATAATATACCTGTAACTTATCCTTTCAAGTCATCTCCATCTAGAAGGCTGGCAGTTATGGACATCATATACAGCCAGCATCCCAATATTCCTAAATTGGGATGCTCTTTTGCTCTCTACACAGGTCACACAGCTTAAGTTGGCTTTCTTTCTTTCTTTCGTTTTCCATCAAATAATTCTTTTCGAAGACTTTCATCCTCTCAATTATGACCCTTTCTCATCAATTTCCTGATATACTTTATATAGTGAGACCTGTGGAGTTTCCATAATTATACAATCCCATGTGCAGCAGCAAAATATTCTATTTATTTCACAAATATTTCGTATCATAAAACACCATCACTGCGAAGGAAAAATAAGAAATTTGAACAGAACAGTAAGGCGCATGCAGTAAGTTAAAAATCGTAGGTGTGAAAATGATAAGCTAATTATATAAATCAAGTGGATATTAAATCCAGCATTATTTCAAAGCTGAATACAGAAACTATAAATGTTTCGTACGAAAGTTTCTGTATTCGGCATTGAAATAATGCTGGATTTAATATCCACTTGATTTATATAATTTGCATCGCCGAAATGAAGCCTTTTGGCTCTTTGTTTTAGTAAATAATAAGTTAATTTTTATAATACAATATTTTAACACAATTGTGTATAATAATTTCCCAACCATTGGATATAATAATGCAGATGTTACGATTACGGTGTGGTCGATGAAATTGGATTTCAATAATACCCAGTTCTTTCTTTAATAATAAACTATAAAACCGGGGGAAACTCACATTAAAACTAATATGTTTGTAGAAATTTGGCCTATATTTCTTATCCATTTCCAGCAAAAATTAAAGAAAACCATTAAACAATAACAGAAAATTCTAAAAAGCGCCACCTTTGCGATTTCTTCTGGATTAGAATAGGCTTTTTTGATGAAGGAATTATTAAAATCATCTGAAAAGAAGGCGAAATTAATATGTTGTAATTCTTTCAGTAAATGTACGTCAGAAGAGCATAAAAAATGACCACAATGTAAAAGTTTGGCCTTTTGACCAGAATATTTACGCAATTTGGAATGAATCTTCCTTCCTAGGATCCAATTCACCTTAGAAAAAGAAACAGATAAATAAATAGCCTTTTTTGATCTACTAATTCATCGTCAACCAGATGAGAGCTTATAATTTTCAGTTGTTAAAAAGAAAATTTATACACGCCTCTAAAGCCATACTAAATCTTACCACAATTAGGCTGGGACTATTAGGAGCTTATTACATTGTGCCCATTCTTTATGTTCGTCTAACGAGCTCTTACAGAAATAATTACAACATATTAAATTTACCTTCTTAGCAAATTTTTTAATGATTCCTTCATCAAAAAAAAAAAAAAAATTAATTAACAGTTCTGGAATCTCTGCCTCTTCTAATCCAGAAGAAATCCCATTCCTATCCCTTAAAGTGCAAGGCATTTCTTAACGCACAGAGAAAACTTTAAAATCAATGAATCTTAGTTTTCCAGGAATCAACTATATCATTCCTGTGGCTTATTTTGGACAAACTGGAAGATCTGCTTTTATACATCCTCATATTAAACATCATGAGTCTGAACAGTCAACACTTACTGAACTGCTATCTGCACTAAACATAGAGTTCACTGGAACAAGACAAGAATCCTTCATAAAATTCGTTAATTCATAGAACGGCTTTAGAAAGAAAAGTATGAAATATTACTCCATTGCACCCGTGGACGACGTCTATCCCTTATATGGGAGATAGTACTTTTTAAATCTACTAATCTTTCCCAGCTTATATTATATTATTATAATAATAAGCTGAGGCCTTTCATTCCATCATAGTGAATAGGTGAGGTCTTTTAACCCAATCTAGCTTTGGAGACTGGGTAGGCAGTTCAATCTCCACCGGCAGCCAATCAGACAGGCCCATGACTATCACTAATTATAAGCCACAACCGATGAAGGCACAGACAAACAAATGCTATTAAATCTTGATACCCAACCTTAACATACCGTGTTAATATGTGAAAAAATGTGGGTTCTACGATCGATTTTATTATATACGTATTTATGTTATTATTATTATTCGTGATACCTCCAAGGATTCCAAAGACTCATCGCGGGAATACACCCATTGTACAACATTCCGTCTCCACCACTACCAATCAACTACATCAACGTCATCTACTGCCCACCACAACAACTAGTATTTTTTTTTGTCTGTAAATTGCGTGTGTTGTTCTGAACGGCCGATTTTTCTGTATGCGGGATGAAAAGCCGAGTTTCTGTGAGAAAAAGCCCTGATGCATCCGTATGAGATCAGCTAACTCACCTTCATTAAAAAACACTATATAAAGATTCCTCCCGTCATGATCGAACTTAGGCCATTCCTAATCGAAGGGCGCAACGTACGGTCGCTCTTCCAATTGCACTACGGAGGTGTTATTTTACGTATCTATTTTTTTTTTAATTTTTAGTTTGGAAATTATTGATCGTTTTGTCTTACATTAGCTACTAGGGTGTCGCGTTTTAGAATTTTCTGTGATTGTTTAATAGCTGTTCAGTAATTTTATAGATGCCTACGAAACCTAAGCGAAAATTCTACAAATAAATAAAATTAAAGTGTTTTCGGAGGGGTAAAAATCTGCTAACTCCCTTTATGCCTTATAACGAGTAGGCGAGGTTATTTTAGCTATATCTAACTGTTGGAGCTTGAGTGGGAAGTTCAATCTCCATTGATAGCAGTTAAGAGATAACTGGCCCAAGACATTTTAAGTGGTATTCAGGAAAGAGGTGACAAATAAGTGCCGCCATCTCGTAGTCCCTAATTGTAACACAATATATTTGCCTGAAGTAGTATGGGTACTAAGGTTTTTTTCTTGAGTTTACAAAATAACACTCTTGTTACCAGAAAAAAAAAAAAAGAGATGGACTAACTCAGGAACAGTCAAAGAAAAGCTTAAAAAAGTTCCTTCAGTTGGCGACTAGATTTGAAATTAGGCCTTTCTTCAGGCCAAGAGCTGTGGTAGAAAACGCCACTTTTCCTGAGCTACATAAGCGCCACTTCCGTGTTTATAGTTTCTTATCATTATGCCAAACCACTGCATTCGTATGTTGAAATAAGTACTTTCTTTGATTAGCTGTTCATACATAGATCTGTGTAGTTTTCCCATTGGATCATAGGGTTTGTGCTTTTAATACCCTACAGTGCCAAGCTTTTCTGGTTTGAGGAGCTAGATATGGTCTTAATGTTCAGAAATACGTTTACTGACTGACCTTGCTGTTTGCTGTATTATGACAGATGGCATGAAAACAATACTTGGTATGCCCCAGGTATTAAACTTGGTATATCCCAGGAGTTTGTTATTTGGAGAGGTTAACAGAATGCAGATTTGGTATGTTCTAGTCACTAAGAACTTTATGATGCCATATGGTTCAGATGGACAGTCTAAATTTTATTAAATGTAAATTAATTCGTGTGTATATTGTTGTTCTTTAAAAAATAAATGGAGTTACGTTGTATATAATTACATATTTCAAATATGTCATGAATGTATCTTAGCCAAATAGATTGTTTTGGGTCGAGAGCAGACTTTTCTTCCAGATATTCCTGATAAACGTTTGCTAGGTTACATGATAGTGAACCTAGCGCAGTTCCTTCCACTTCATGACACAGTCCTTTCCAAGTGAAGTATCATGATGCGAATGTAAATTTAAATAGGTCGCTATATCTTCTGGTAATTCTTGGCCTAGAATGTCTATTGTTGTGGCATTTGGAATCAACATTCTACTCAGCTTCTTGTCCTTTCGTTCAGCAATTGTAAGTTCAAGTTGGTAATTTCCGATCGCATAGGATTTGAAGTCTAGGATCCCACTTTGTGATGAATATATTCTTATTGCGTCTTAAAGACATCAAGGTCTCGACTCAGTCAGTTGTATGTTCAAATCCGGTTGTTTCGCATCATAAATAACTTTGGTAACATCTCAACGAAGTCTATTAGCTTTATCACCAGAAAAATGATTGAGGTTCTTTTCAATGTTGTGCATGAAGTCAACATATGGAATTTATTTAGGTGAATTGGAAAATTTATGCCCGGTGCTAGGATATTATTATTATTACGTGACACCTGTAGGGAGTCCAAAGTCTCATCGTGGGAGGGTATACCTACTGGTATCTACTTCACAACTCTCTGTCTACTATAACGAACTGCAACTTCACCAACACTATCGATCGCCCACAACCTCTGGTATTTTTACAGACAATCACAATCAAACAGCGGCCTTTTGGCTGGAGAGCGGATACGCTGACCACTCTGCCAACCAGGCGGGCATTATTAAGTTCGTTTTCTATTAGTGGACGGTCGTATTCACTAACCATATGTCTATGGATAATTTGGATGTGCTTTCCTGCGATCGTTCTAGTAAGGTCGGGTATTCTTAAGATTTACAGAACTTCTTTCAAAGACTCTACTACCTGCATTTTTTTGAGATATTAATTACATTTACTAAGTCGGGACTTAAGGTGACCATCAGCTCTGCTTCCAATTCTGATGTTTGTACGATACTGAAAGCCAATTTCTGTTTTGAAACTCGTAGCTGGATAAGCATTAAACAATGGCTGGCTTTAATATAACTTTTAAGAGCACTTAATCGTAATTTAATAATTGCTTATCTTTTAGCGAAAGGTTGCTATTAGTTTCTGCGTCTACATTTCTTTAAAATGAGTCTCTAGCCATAGCTTACCCTGTTTCAATTGTAGATTTCCTAATACATTGCTCTTCTGTGCTGTACATGCCATGTGTAGGAACAACTTTCTTGTATAGCCAGACTTGTGGAGTTTCCACAATTATACAATCACACGTGTGCCCCAGTAGAGAATTATATATCATAGTTAAAAATCTGTTACCCTCTCCAAAACACGAACTCTTAAATGATGCGACCTAGAGTAGACCAAGTACCATATTCATGTAATATCTCATACTACAAGTAAACAGGAAGTTCAAAACATCAGAAATATCTGAATATCAAGAACACGTTTGGGACATCAAGCTACACAAATCTAGACTGGAACAGTATGGAATGGAATAGTCTCCATCCTCTCACAAACCGTAAGATTCAAAAGGAAAACGTCAATTTATTGCATGGCTCTATAAACAAATGTTCCTACCGCATAATCCAATCCAGTACTTCTTTTTTTTTTTTTTTTTTTTTTTTGTCTTTAACCTATATGTCCAGCCCATTGCAGTTTCAGAAAATTCACTCCTATAATGTCAGAAACTTTGGTTTGAATTCTTATCGAACTATTCCTTTTGAGATCCAATCTTATAATACCAAGCATATCTTTCTTATATTTTTCTGTTACATATTTCTCAGCCCTGCTTCCTCTTTATGTTCTTTACTTCATGAATTGTCCACTGACTCCATTAATTTATTTCTACTATATCTAATGTTCTCATGCGCTATAGTCTAAAACAAATTTATTTGTTTTACGACTGCGCCAGTTAGACTATGTATTGAGTGCAAGATTATAAGAATTTAAACCAAAGACAAAGTAAATATTTTTAGCAATCCCCGCTTATGTTAATCTTTACCTTTAATTAGTCGTGGCTTAATTATTGATCACTTAAACTTTATATTATTCAGGTTCAAAATTTTCAGGGTAGTGCATTGACAGAATCAGTTCAATGTTTTGTTCACATGTCATTTAATTAAATCAAAAAGGAATATTTACACAGCTTAATCTACATTAACACACACGCACGCACACGCACGCGCACGCACACACACACACACAAATATTATATAGAACTGCATCATTACAAGTCTTTATCAATTTCAATTCTTCCTGATTAGGTCTGTTTCTTCCCTTAAATTAAGTCACAATCTAGAATATCCCGCTAGTCACATACACAAACTGAAAATAATGCATACCTTCAGTAAGCTTAAATCAATATTAATCTACATTATCTAGTACAGCACTCTTCTTGCTTTTACAATAATTACATATACCTATACACAATTGAGATCAAGAGTATGAGAATAAGATTGTATATTACTTACACAATCTTATTCTACCTATACAAAAATACACTTGCAGTACTTTCTTGCTCGGAAATATTACATGCATAAGTACATCACGTATATCTCGTTCTAGTTCAGCACTCTTTTACATGAATCTTTTCTCCACACGAAAGCGCTCCATTTTGTCTTTCTTTCCTTCTGGTAGCTCGTTTTTGATTTCCCGCCAAATTTCTTCTTTGTCGGAATTGTCGATTGTTCTATGCCCTTTAGAACCCTTAACATGGCGGGTAGCTCTTTCCTAGCGAGATGTCTTGACGATCGACACCATACTTCCCACGGCGGCGGGCCCAGGTAAGAGAAGATTGAGAAACCTAAGACAAAATCTTATGCAGAACGATACGGACTTGATGGGTGAAGCATAAATGCTTTTCATATTCCCCTTTGTCTGAGAAGGAAAGTTCTTTGAGTGGAGAATTATTGAGCTTTAAGCTCGCCCTGAAAGGGCAGTGAGATTAGCTCTGTTTAGCTGAGCATAGAATTGATTTGGGTCTTGTATTTGCAGAAATCTGCTTCATTGTAGTCTGAAGCTTGCTTGATCAGTGGGTTCGGAGATTGTCTTGACGAAGAATTTTTCTGCTAGGTCATGAAGGAGGGATGTGATGTAGGAAATGTTGACTTCTCTGTGAATCTGGGAGTTCTGATAAACTATGGGGCATCCAAACTCATTCTCAGACATTTGTACTGCATTCTTTGTAGATTTTGAATATTTGTATTCGAGGTATGACTCCATGCAAGGGATGCGTAAGTGATGACTGGGCATATTACCATCCTGTATATGAGTAGTTTGTTCTGAGTGTCCAGTTTACTTTTTCTGTTGATCATGGGGTAGAGCTGCGCAATTATTTTGGATGTCTTTGAACTTGTGTTTTATATGACTGGTGAACTGTAGTTTTTTATTGAGCATTACGCCGAGATATTTGACTGTATTCTGCCATGGAATCTTAACTCCTAGTAAATGTATATCTTCCTTGATCTGAGACTTCCTTCTAGTGAACAGTATGAACTCTTTCTAGTGAATAGGCTGAACTCTTCTGTGGATTTGCTTGGATCCTCAGGTCCATCAACCGCTTCTCTAGTGTGTGAATACTGTTTTGGTGTCTTTTGATGGCTAGTTTGGAGCTGAGAGATCTTACTAATAATGCAATATCATCTGCATACAATGCAGTGATTGTTGAGCTTGGGTTTTGAGGGATATTAGCTATATAGATAGAAAACAGCAAGGGGGCCAGGAGCGAGCCCTGCGGCACGCCCGCCAGGACATTGCATCTGGTTGACACAGTTTCATTTATTTTGACTTGCATGAATCTGTCTTTGAGGTATGAGTGAATTATTTTAACTAGATTTGTAGGGATATTGAATGTGATGAGCTTGTAGAGAAGATCCTGATGCCACACCTTATCAAAAGCCTTTGCAGCATCCATAAAGACCGCAGCTGTGTGGAGGTTCCGGTTGAAGCCTTCGGAGATGAATTCGATCAGCCTGTGGATCTGTTGAATGGTGGTGTGGTTTTTTCTAAATCCAAACTGCTCATTAGGAATTATACCTAGTTTATCCGTTCCTGATTGAAGTCTTGTAAGGATTACTTTTTCTGCGATCTTTCCAAGGCTGGACAGAAGACTGATAGGTCTGTAGCTTTCACGGAGCTGGGTGTTTTTTTTCCAATCTTTTTGACTGGCATGATATCCGCTATCTTCCATGTTAAGGGAAAATACTTGAGTATGAGGATGGCATTGATTATGTTGACTAGATGTAAAATGGATTTTCTGGGTAGTTTGATTACTTTGTTTGTGATTCCATCTGAACCTGGAGCCTTATTGTAGTTCAGGTGGGTTATGATATTTATAACTTCTGTTGGAGAAGTGGGTGTGACAGGTTCTAGGTCATCCTTTTGTTGTGTTATGGCCTGCCCGAATCGGCGGTGAATCTTGTAGATAAGATTAATGTTCAAATTTTCATGAGAAGGGTTGCATTGAGTTTCCAAGACCAAATCCTTCTCGCAGATTCGGCTTATAAAGGCCAGCCTTCGGTTGTCCTCATGCGTGCGTCTTTCGAAACTTCTATATATGGTCACGTATTGACATTCGAACATGATGACGTCATACTTCGCGCGTCTTTTGAAATTGCTATAAATGGACATGGGTCGACAGCGTTATACAACAATGACGTCACGTGCTACATTATTTTAACAAAGGCCCATGGTTAAGTTATTACAAATACAAGATTATTACGGACAAAATTGTCATTTCTTTATGTACAGTCGCCCTAGAAAAACATGCAAAAACGAACGAATATATGGCAATTTCAAAAGAAATTGCCATATATGGACATGGGTCAACAGCGTTATACAATGACGTCACGTGCTACATTATTTTAACACAGGCCCATGGTTATGTCATTTCTTTATGTACAGTCGCCGTAGAAAAACATGCAAAAACGAACATGATAAGTTACATAGTTGCACATCATGAGAGATTTTACATCTTTTCATACTACATTACGCTGTTTTCAGTTTCCTTTTCAATGTCGCTGGAGTGTGGGAATGGTTGGCTTTTGGCTTTTGATGTGAACGGACGTATTATTTTATGACTGAGCCTGATTAGTTTGTTTACAAGGTTTTTCACGAAACGCGCATTGCACTGGAGCAGACACAGTTCGTTTCCTACCGTCTCTCCCTCTGCATGAAACATGCAAGATGTCTAATGGCCGGCAGGCCCCACCCTTAATGTTGACCAGTGGTGGATTTATGGCTTTATTTAGGGAGGTAGGATTTCAATCTGTGGCCAAGTGAATTCGTGACTCTCATTTTCCCTACTGCAGGACAGCTAGTTGTATTTTATTGCTGGTAGATATCTGAGAGTGTCTATGGGATTTGCTAGTGGACCCTCAAAAGTCCACAGGATTACCTGTAACCTGCTCGGGACACCTAAGCAATCTCTATTCTCTCTTTCTAATCACAAATTAGGCCAAATCATGGACAGTCCATATGATGAGCTCGACTTCAAGAAGCTATTGGCAGTCTTCAAGAATGTAGGAGGTCTGCTGCAAAGGAAATGGCCAGGAAAGGTAGCAATCCACCACATAATAGAGGTTGAATCAGAGGACTACCAATCCCCTGACCCTCTTCCCAAACACCTCACAAGACACCAGCAGAGGAAATACCACAACAGCTGATATTCACACACTAGAGGACACTGACGACTATCAGATAGTCAGTAAAAAGACGCGTAGGAAGGTGGTTACAACAGTAGAGTCGCAAGCGCCCACAGATAAAGCGGTTATCACTGCAGACCATGAAGCACCAATGAACACGTCTGCACAGATTAAAGAACGAATACCACCGGTGATTCTGCATGCTAAAGAACAATGGTCAACAGTTGTGGAGGTCATGAAAAATTCAGAAATTAATTTCGCTTCAGCTAAAAACTCAGATGAAGAAGTCCGAATACACCCTAAAGGAGTATCGGACTACCGCCGACTTACCAAAGACATAGACGATCTGGAAATCCCGTACCATACGTTTCAGCTGAAAAGTGAAAAAAACCTAAAAGTGGTATTAAGAGGAATCATAGAAACTGTGACAGCAGAAGAAATAGCCTCTGACCAAAAAACACAAGGCCTCGAACCACTTAAGGTCTCTAGGATATACAGGGCGGACAAGCGTCCCATGCCCCTGGTACTAAATGAAATAAACAAGGACCAAAAAGAAATATATGATCTAAAGACTGCATGCAATCTAGTGATTAAAACGGAACCACTAAGGCGGAAAGCAACTGCAGGGCAATGCCATCGATGCCAGAAATACGGACATTAAAAAAAAAATTATGCAAAGCGGAGTACAAATGTGTAAAATGCGGGAACAACCACCCTTCTCACACATGCTCCAAACCACGTACTAATCCGGCCACATGTGCAAACTGTGATGGACCACACCCAGCAAATTATAAAGGCTGCACTCACCACCCAGATAACCTGGCAAAAAACATAAAAGCAAACACTCCACCATCTCAAAAAAATACAGTACTCTTGGAAGTACCCACCAGCAAATATCACACAGCTCATACGCAGCTGCAGTTTCCTCAAAGATCAAACCAACAGAGTCTATTCCCAACAAACATAACTCAGCTGTTATCCTAGCTGCCACTCTGGGGGAGATGCTGACGACTTTCAGCAAGACCAACCCCAGCTAAAGTGGTACAAACAAGTTCCTAAAAAATACACAAGTAATATTCACAATGTTAAGCAATGACTAATACGCCTATTTCGCATAATTTCATACAGATTGCATTCTGGAATGCTAATGGATTAAAAAAATAATCTAGAATTGGAAGAATTTGCTGCGCGTTATAGAGTGGGCATCCTTTTGATCAACGAGATTCACCTCCGGCCATGTGAAAACCCCAAACTAAGATACTACACTCTACTCAGGAATGATAGGCTCAATGCAAGAGGGGGGGGTGGCACAGCTCTCTTCATAAAAAAAAAAAAAAACATAAGATATAACGAGATCAAGAAAACAACAACCACAAACCTGGAAGAAACCGGAATTGAGATACACACCAACAATACATGTAGACTAAAACTATATTCTGTTTACAACCCTCCAAGCAAACCACTACTAGCCATGGATCTCTCCCAGCTCCTTGACACAAATGAAGCAACAATAATGGTAGGAGACCTAAACATCCAGCATGGAATAGTAGAAACAACAATGGGAGGAGCCTACACAAGTTTGCCATGACAAGAAACGTCACCATAGCAGGTCCTGTGGAACCAACACACTGTGGATGGCTGGGAAAACCTGATGTGCTGGATACAGCCATCTTCAGGAACATTTCATACCAATTCCATTTACAGGTTGTTAATAATCTCAGCTCCGACCATAACCCAGTTCTACTAAGCCTAGGTGGGGAAACAGAAATCATCCCCAACCAGTCCTGCACAAATTTTAAAAAGCTTAAGGCAACTCTCTGCAACATCACAGGCCCTGTCCCAACCATCTCCTCACCCAAAGAAGTAGACACAGCGATCAATAAACTGGAAAGCACAATCCAAACTGGCTTTGCAACAGCCTCCACCGTTACCACTCCAGCTCAAGCTAACCTGCTCCCAGAAGAGATTCTAAAGCTTATCCGCAACAAAAACAGGATCAGGCGTCGCTATCATGCAACTCTATCTCCCCCAGGATAAACAAGAATTAAACAGGGTGACAAACCTAGTCCGATATGCAATCAAAGACCATAAGAACCAGCTATGGGAGAGGAAACTAAGACCCCTAAACACCGAAGACAACTCATTATGGAAAACGACTAAAGCCCTTTGCTGTGACCGCCTCAACATACATCCAATCCATGGAGAAAGAGGCATAGTCTACCGAGACGATGAGAAAGTAAAAGCCTTTGTAGACGCTCTGGGACTGCAATTTCAACCAAACTACACTCATGCTGACTTGCGCTTCATCGAAAAAATCCACAGGCAAGTATGCTGTGACTTCATCATCCCACCAAACGTAAACGCAAGGTATACTACGCCAAAAGAAATATACCAAATCATCAAGAACCTCAACAACAGAAAAACACCAGGTCCTGATCAGATTTCAAACAAAATTATAAAAGCACTCCCTCACAAAACAATAATGCATCTAGTGGCTATCATCAATGCGATGCTAAAACTCAACTACTTCCCCACTCACTGGAAGCAGGCAGATATAATCCTCATCCACAAGCCAGGGAAAGCACCTCAGTTCCTCCAGAACTACAGACCTATCAGCCTCTTGTCAGGCCTGGGAAAAATCGCAGAAAAAGTAATACTAAAACCCCTACAAAACGAAACGGACAATCTAGACCTAATCTCAAAAGAACAATTCGGTTTTCGAACAGGTGACTGCACAACTCAACAGGTTCACAGACTTATAGAATACATAATTACCAGATTCAATTGGAAACAACATATAGGGGGAAATCTTCCTGGACGTGGCGAAAGCCTTCGATAAAATGTGGCACAAAGGCCTCATCCACAAACTAATAACTGCAAAATACTCACTAAACCTCATCCAAATCATACTCTTACCTGAAAGACCAAAAATTTCAAGTGAAATTCCATGGCCTCAGATCCTCTACAAGAAGTATCACAGCAGGTGTCCCGGAAGGCTCCCTTCTATCGCCATTACTTTTCAATATTTACATCTCAGACGTCCCAAACACTCCATTAACCATCACGACTTTTTATGGCGATACTGGCCAGATCACTCAGGCCACACAACGACTACAAAATGCAGCAACAAATCTTGAAAAATGGAGAATAGACATCAATGCAGACAAGAGCATGGCCATACTCTTTCAAAGGAAGAAAGCAAACCACCACGGAACAGTCACAATGTTCAATACCGATATCCCATGCCAAAAAGAAGTAAAATACCTTGGAATCAAACTAGATAACCGACTCAACTTCAACTCCCACATCTCTCATGCCTGCAACAAAGCTAGCTCAATTCTACCCTCTACTCAACCGAAGAAGCAAAGTCATACCCGAAAACAAACTAAGAATATACAAAGCAACCATCAGACCACACTAACTTATGGTTCACCAACGTGGAGTCACACCTCCCCTAGCAACATCAAAAGATTACAAATAATCCAAACCGAATGATCTTCGATGCCCCATGGTTTGTAAGGAACACTATCCTCCACCAAGACGGAAACCTGCCAGACATACCTACGTTTCTCCTCCAGATAGCAGCCAAGTAATTTGATCAGGTCACTCCATCCAAACCAACTCATTCGTGAATCATCAGATTACGATGACAAAGACAGATGGAAACATAAACGCCCAAAGGCGGCTCTGATCACAGATTAAAATAATTCTACACAGCCCTAATTAGGGCGAGCCAGGTGCTCAAAACTCTCTTTCATGAAATAATTAAAACGTACCGTTTATGGGATAAAAATCCAAGGGATTGATGTCCATCTTGCCTTAGAAGTTAATAGTGAATGTCGCTGTTACACTGCCATTTGTTAGTATAGGGAGAATATACTGTTTAAAAACTCCTTTTCAGGCATAGTGATAAATGGCTTTTGCATATTGACTGGTTTTCGAAATGCTTTCCGCCCAAGCATTGTGTATCTTTTAGTATCGTCCATGATATTTTGATTTATTCATATTCGTTGTTCTAAGTATATATAATAATAGGCTGACCATACTTCCTTGAGATAAAAACGGGACATTGGGATATCAAACACGGGAAGGGATTATGTAATAGTCTGTATTCATCAAAAAGTAAGACGATAAAAAAGTTTAAACATATCGAGCTTACTATTATTCTTCAGTGACAGAACCTATACAAAAATTTAGGTAGGTGTAGAGGGGGACTGTATTTCACCATGATCATACCATAAATATTTCTCCGATGAAGTGATCTTACGCAACATATTTCGGTCTTTCAACACCTTATCATAAAACTTCTCACACTCCATGACACAATTTTGTCTTACAACTAACATAGACCATTGTCTCAACACTTAATCTAGATTTCTCCTTTGACCACATACTGTTCATAACAGAAGATATTCTCTCAACAGGTGCTGTACTTCCTGGAAGACAAAGAATAAATTCTACAATATTAAAAAAAGTTTTGAAAGTCTAGGCGATTTCGCTCATTTCAGAAAAAAAAAATCTGTAACCATCTATCAGATACAGAAATGTTTTCTTTGTTTCATGTATCCAACTGTCTCACAATTATAGATTTTATGAGGGTCCATTGATCGGATACACGAATATCTTCTGTTTCTGTGCGTGCGATGAGTTCCTCGTTCAGGCTATTCTATATTTCTTTCCATTCAGGTGTCTTCTTTAGTAGCAGCCACTTGAACTTCTCAGTGTTTCCTAAACTGCACTTCCACTTGTTGACATATTCTAAGCTGAATCTAATAACATTTTCAGTTGTTTTTGACATCAGTAGTTACAAACACTTCACTTTTTCTGGCCTCTAAATTGTGTACAAGATTTTCAATGTTCCTGGCTACTTCCGTAGCTGAAATATTATCTTTTTCAATTGAACTAATATATGTTTGGAAGTAGACACTTGATGTCTTGCAAATGACAAAATTTCAAACAGAGATCTTCAAACAATTGTCACAACATAACAGAACATTTTTTCTTCAGGAAGAAACTAAGAACGAAGCCCATCAAACATGCTTAAAATGCTATCAATTGATGGACCCAAGGACAAAAATCTTTGTATTTCTTCCCTAACAATTTAGCGTAATTGTTTCCTTCAAAGTCACAAACGGTTTTCAGATCTTCAACACTGACTGTGTATATATCGAAGTATTTGTATACTTTCACTGCAAAACATTCAATATCAATTAGTGAACAAAGGATAGCACACTGTAGACAATTGTGTATTGTGTGTCCCGCAACCAATACCGATAATCTGCCTCTTCAGTTCAGTTTCAAATTTTTGCCAAGTCTTTTGCAACCATCAAAACTGGTGTTAGTGTTATTTTATTATTATTATGTGACACCTCCTAAGAGTCCAAAGACTCATCGAGAGAGAGAGTGTGTGTCAACAGCATCGAACGATTGAAGCCCTTCCAACTACTAACCACGCTCAAACTTGCTCAACTTTTTGCTGAGCCATTAGTAGCAGAGGGTCTCCCAGTCGACCAACCTGCACACAAAGCAACATTTTTGTTTTGTAAGGCAAATTTCACTTATTTCCTTCAACATAGCACACTGTTGGTAGGATGTTTCACCAGGTAAGGAAATAAAGTCTATAATTTTGTTTTGAACATCACAGTTTGGCAAAAAGTACCGCACAACGATTGGAAAAGTTTGATTTCTTTTTTTTATTTTATGCATCTAAACGGACTGCAATGCTTTTTGTTTTATTCAAATCCTCTAATTACTTCGCCCAATATGTATGATAAAACGTTGGTAATTATTTCTTCTGATTGGTATGCTGAAGAAAATTTTGGTTCATAAATTTTATTTATCAATGTCAACAAGCAGTCATTTGCGCGAAAATTTTGGCCGTGACGCACAGTATGATAAGCAACAAGAGCTTCACTTGCTGCAATTTTATCGCTTTCACTATCACCACCACGTCTCATCATAAATGAGCTGATGTTTTTAACTGAAGCCATAGTCTTTTCAGCATTCTTATGTTTCTGGCTATGTAGATGTTGGCTGAAGTCGCTTCTGTCTCCATGAGCAACGGAAAAATGAACATTACAATGTTGGCATACCATTTTGTTCCATCACTCCACAGCTTGTCCAGTTTAATAAATTCGAATTCTTTCTGGAGATCGTCATTAAAACTGCAGTTTCGCCTCTTTGATATTGCAAGGATAGACTTAAAACTTTAAAAAATATGAAATTTAAACCACCGGCATTGAATAACAAAGCCATCGGTTAGCATACAGGCAAAACAAAATCGAACACTACAGCAGAAAAGGTATGAGATGCGCAAATGTTGCAAACATGCATTTTTATTTTTTTAAATTTTAATTTTCTCTGAATAAATCACTGCAGATATCGATATTTAGTATCGCATAAGGCAACTCCATGGTTATACAAATTACTGGTATCCATGATATTGATATACGATTATAGGTTACGAATAATAATTTATGGTTAACTAATATTAAAGTATATTTATAATTTTTATTTAAAAAAAAAAAAGGAAGAAATCGACATTTTTATTAAAATGACGGGACGGCCGGGAATTATAAAAAAAACAAACAAACAACAACAACAAAAAAAAAAAAAACACGGTACTGTCTTATTCAAAACGATAGGTAAGGTCAGCCTAGTAATAAGTCACGTCTTCACTTTCTCGTCCTCACCTACTCCCTATAAGGGAATAAAAGGTGTTAGCTGAATTTTTATTACTTATAGTTGCTGTTGAACATAGCTCAGGTGTTCTTTAGGATTACCTTCAAGCTTTTGTGTTTGCTATTGAGGATAATTATCGCATTTGCAAAGCGTAAATGGCTTAAATATCCTCCATATATTTCAGACCTTTCTCTTCCTAGTCAATAAGTTTGAATATTTCTTCTAGACATGCTTTGAATACATTTGCGGTATTTTGTCACCTTGTCTGATGCTTGTATATTTTCAGTGGTTACGTTTACATTGAAATGAGGGGGGTTGTAATTCCATTGGTTTATGCTGCTGATTTCATGATCCTGACATTTTGGCTCCTCGAGTTGCTCGTTTCCTAGCGATTTAAGTATTGACACATATGAAATGCTTTCTCATAATCAATAAGACCAAAACATAATGGTAGTTGGAGTTCGTTACACCTTTGAATAATCTGTTGCACAACTTGAATATAGTCCATTGTGCTAAAGCCACTTCAAAAGTCTGCCTGTTCCTTTGGTGTGCAAGGTCTACTGTAGTTGCACAAAGCTTATGGATGGAGACTTTTTAAAACCCTTTGTAAACCACATATAGTAGCTCGATGACTCTTCAAGAGTACTACTTTACCTTTCTTGTATAACAAAATAAGGGGTAGCCTTTTTGCATGCTCATAGCATGTTTTTTTTCGGACAGAGGTTAAAAGTTTTGAAAAGATTCTGTGAATCTCTTCCCCACCTACTTTTAGAATTTCAGCAAGGACCCCATCCTCACCTGCAGCTTTTTCCATTTTGCATGCTTTCCAAGAATTTTCCATTCTTGGAAGCAGTGCTGCAAGTCATCAGGTGTTATCTGCTTCGGTAGCGCTGTCGTTTTTTTCCTTACCTCATCCACTGACTGAAAATGGGTGCCCTTCACTGCAGATTTCAACTTTTGAAAAAAGGTAAGTCGCATAAAGCTAAGTCCTGCGAGTAAGGTGAATGGTCCAACACTGGGAACTTCTTATCACCCAGATATTGCTTTACAGACAGTGCAGTGCGGACTGGAGCATTGTCCTGATGGAGAATCCAAGTGCTGTTTTTCCACAGATCGGGTCTCTTCTTCCTCACTCGTTCTCTCAGCTTGGCCAGAACCTCAAGGTAATAATGTTGGTTAACTGTCTGACACTCTGGTACCCATTCAACCATTACCACGTCATTCATATATACATGTATATATATATACACATTAAAAAAATAACGATCAGCATTGCCTTCGGTTTTGACTTGCTCATTCTTGCTTTTTTCATTCTCGGTGACGTGGGAGTTTCCCAGTGTTGGACCATCCACCTTACTCACAGGACTTAGCTCCATGCGACTTTTCCCTTTTTCCAAAGTTGAAATTCGCATTGAAGGGCACCATTTTCAGTCAGTGGATGAGGTAAAGGACAAAACGGCAGCGCTACTGAAGCAGATAACACCTGATGACCTGCAGCACTGCTTCTAACAATGGAAAATTCGTATGCAATGGTGTATAGAGGAGGGGAGCGTTGAAGGAGATAACAGTTAAGTTGTAAAATTGTAATAATCAGGGGAAGCTCGTGCATAGGCATTGCAGCATCCCAATTTTTCTTGATATATAAATATATTTATTAATATTTGCTTGTAATATTTAATTTTATCAATCACAATCCTCTTATTTTGTATAAAAAATAATAAAAATCCATCTTGTAGTACTTAGGAAGGCGAAGGACGCTAGCAGCACTGTGTTTACTACAGTCATATTGCTAGCGCCCAAGCATATATACGTCATAGTGAGATGCGAGCTATTAGCGTAATGCGGCACTGTCCGTCGCGCAGTTCCATTGTTGTTTATATGCAGTTTGCGCCAGTAATAGTGTTCGTAGTGCTTATCGTGTTTACTCCGCCTCTTTAAATATTTGGACACTACAATTAAAGACATAATATTTGTTACAGTTTTTATTTCAGAACATTATTGGGGTTATGATAATGGTTTTATTTTTAAGTAATTTTGAATTATACTAAACTGTATAATTTTATCGATAATAAACAATATTGTTTCATGTTTATTATTATTTTTTTAATTTTTACCATAATTTTGATATTTTATCCAAACACGTATACATTGTATTTACAGTGTGTATGTATATACAGGTAACCCTGTATAACGCGGATGTTAGGTTCCATAGAAATGCCGCGTTATATAAATCGAGAATTATGCGAGACTCAGATTACATAGAAAAAGTAGGGTTAGGTTCCGAAATCGTTTTTATTTAATTATATAAACAACAATGACATACCCAACAAAAATATATTTTTATTTAATTCTTGTAAATTAAGAAAACATATAAACTATGAAACAAATATATAGTATAAACTTATAAAATTACAAATTGTACGTAAACTACATTGGACATAATAGAGTGGATATTTTAATCGTCATCACTGTCTTGAAAACGAACATTTCGTAGATGTTCTTTATTTAAGAGTGGCCGGAAGTCATCATCATCACTTGAAATCTCTGGGACATCATTCGTATAATTCTCATTGCATACTTCGGCTGGTTTAGTTATCAAGAAGTCAGTAATACGAACTTGTTTACCACTATGCTGCATTTTTTTTATTAAGTTCATAATATGGAGCTAAAGAAATATCCAAATGTCTCGTGAATTTTCCAGAGCCCTCGTTGAGGGATCATTATCCGTAAAATAACTTACTAACTTTCTTGCCGAGTCCAATCCTTCTGCTAATTTCTTTAAACTGAATTCTTTAACAGATTCATCACAATCAGAATCTTCGGCAGAACTTTTCAAGTTCTGCCGAACGTCGTTCTTCCAATTGCGCCTCCGTAGCGCAATTAGAAGAACGACGGTACGTTGCGCCCTTCGATTATAGGCCTAAGTTCGATTCTCGTCGCGACGGGAGGAATCTTTATCTGGACGATTTCAATCGAAGGTGAGTTAGCCGATCTCATACAGAGGTAGCAGGGTTTTATTCTCCCGGAAACTCGGTTCGGTGTAATAGTTGAGACAGTTGTAGGTGTCCTCCCGCGATGAGTCTTCGGACTCCTTGGAGGTGTCACGAATAATAATAATAACTTTCCCCGCCATTTGGTTCAACGTTATCTATTAATTGTACCAGTTCCTCCTAATTTAAATCTATTTCTCTATCAATTAATTCACTAATTTCGTTTTCAACCATATCGCAAAAGCCCTCTAAGTGACATTACTTATAGTGGCATTACTATAAATTTTTACCTAAAAAGCATTACATATTGTATGTAATTCACCAGAAAATAAAGTGCTCAGCTTGAGATGAACACACTTATGATTTTTTAATGCGCTTTCCTGGCAGAAAACGAAGACAACTTTCAACAATAATTAACACTTCACATGGTAAACAATTGATGTAATGTACATGCGTGCTAAAGGGTATTTCCCCTAAAATTCGCAACTTATAACTAGATGCGCGATACGGGCAGACACAAATTTAACGAAGATAACATTTGATTTTTAAGTCTCGCGATGAAAATCATATGAAAAGATAAAGGGTTACTACAATTTGTAGACCGCGTCATATCGAAACTGCGTTGTATAAATACCGCGTTGAACAAGGGTTGCTACAATATGTAGACCGCGTTATAGCGAAACCGCGTTATACGAGGGTTACCTGTATTTCGAAAGTTGCAGCACCCCTACGATTTCAAGCCACGAGCCGCCACTGGTAATAATAAAACACATTTTTGCAACCAGTCTCGTTATTTAATAGCCACATCTCGTATGTCTATTTCTGATTATGTCGCAGTTAATCTTGCAGTTTAACTGAAATCATTTGTGTATTGCTAATCATAATGAATTTAATTTAAACCTTTATCCAAGTGTAAGCAAACAAAGTTTGCACCTGAAAATATCTTCAGGACTGAGGTAAGGTAGTGCAACACCAGGCAACTCTGAGCAAAGGTGGACCAAACTCTCATCACTCCTTGTCTCAGTATCTCTCATATTGCTAATCATCTATTGCTACTTTTTTTTTCTTTTTTTCAGGATTTGGGTATTTCTAATTATTTGCTGTATGAGATTTAAATAGAATTTGCCAATTTCTTCCTTGATACGTTTTTGGATTGTCTTGCAGAGTTCAGTATATTCAATTTTATTTTAGCTAATTAGCTTGTTCCTTGAGGGGACATAGATACAGGCCAGAAATGGAAAGATTCTATAGACCTCGAGAACTCTAATAGCATAAATATCATGAAATAAGAATTGGCTGAAAAGGCCAAATAGGAGAGATTAAATGAGTGGATCTTCCTCAAAGTACATGAAGAAGAGGATAGATCCAACTAGGAGTATACTATGGGAGTGTCACTTCCCTTACAATCAAGACGATTGCCTTTATTGCTGTGTTGGTCCAAGAGTCCTTATTCAATATATTCGGACCACCCCACTATATCTGGTGGGATCCCCTATCCACCACTCATGGGACGAGTTCTCTAGAGGTTACAGGGTCCCCAAGAATCAGTAATAGAAAAGATTAAAACATATAAACATACATAATAAAAACGAATATAGGCGAAAGGATTTATACAAGATGGATGGCCTGCATTTGAATGGATTTGGTGTGCAAAGACTGGAAAAAGTGTTGCTGAATGAAGTGAAAATGGATGTGCAGAACCAGGGAAACTAGAACTACCAAGGAGGGGGGGGGTGGATAAGCAGACATCAGTGAGACAGTTGAGTGCAAGAATGTATATAATGTACCTGCGCCAGTACTAAGGACAAAAAATGGGAATGGGATATTTAGAATAATGCATCAAGATAGGGGTGGGACAAAGGGATCACTGCATTTCATATATACTAATGCCAGGAGTATTAGAAACAAGAAGGAAGAATTTTTGGCCTTGATTGGCTCTTCCTGGCCACAGGTTATTGGCATTAGTGAAACATGGTTGACGGAAGATGTAGGTTATAGTGTGTTTAGGAGGGACAGAGGGAATAAAATGGGGGGGATGTTATTGATGATAGCCATAGCCAATGAACTGCAGCCAAGGAGAATTGAAGTTGTATCGCAGGATAGTGAAAATAACTCATTTGAGGCTATTTGGTGTGAGATTGAGACTGGCAGAATAAAATATACAGTTGGGTGCTGCTATAGACCAGGTGATGGAACAGATGGTGGAGATAGTATGCATAAACAAATTGATGTAATGAGTGGAAGGAGGGTAATTATTATGGGGGTATTTCAACTATGGTAACATTGATTGGAAGGAGGAGAGGACACATGTGAGGAAGGAAATAGATTTTATTCAATTATTAAGGGATAACTATCTGAGACAGCATGCAATTGAAAATACTAGGGGTGTGAGAGTGCTTGACCTGGTAATAGCATCTGAGAATTTGACTGTAATGAATATGACCATGTTGTCACCTATTGGTGAGAGTGATCATAAGGTCTTCACCTGGGAGGTGGCTAAAGGTGTGGAATTTTCGATTAAGACAGGGTATATGTGGAATTACCGTGCTGGAAAGTATGACAAGCTTAGGAGATTGCTTGGATCAGTGCCATGGCATGTACAACTGCAAGGGCTGTGTTGGATTCTGATTATGTAGAGATTAAAGTAATTATTATTTGCTTCAGAATCCAACATGATCTTCCATCACAGACTAGACTTGTAAATATTATTTAATGTAAACAACTTATTTTACAATTTAATATTCATATAACTACCTTAATTTTATCTAATATTTAATTATTTATTCAAAGATATATGTATTAATAATGAAAAGACTGTATTAAATATTATTAAGCTATTTTAATTATTACTATGTTAATATTATAAGAACTTGTATTTGATAATTTAACTGTGCATTATTTGAAATGTAAATATTCTCTATTTATTCCTGTTTGTAAAGTTTAACGTCATGTAATAGCTCAATTTTATTATATTTTGTTTTGTTGTCATGGAAACGTATGTAAGTGAACGAGTACGTTTTTGGAACAGAACGTGGGGAGAAAGCTGAAAGTTTACTAAAAAGGAATTAGTTAAAGAGATCACGAGATGAATTTAGGCGGGAAAAACGGATATAAAAGGCGAGGAATGCTGGAAAAAGAGAAGCACTCCTGCACAAACTTATCTCAGTCGGTATCTCACTAAAAATGGTTCATCTAATCCATTCATATCTTCAGAATAGATCAATGCAAGTTAAAATTAACGGTTCTACATCGTCCCAGCGCCATATCTTTGCTGGAGTGCCGCAGGGATCTCTACTGGCTCCATTGCTGTTTTCTGTATACATGTCAGACATCCCACACAATCCGATAACTTCCATTTTAGCACTGTATGCGGACGATACGGCAATACTAACCAGATCTCTCAGACCCTGCTTCGTTACCAGAAAGCTTCAAGAAAATCTTCTAAAGCTGGAGGGTTGGTTCTCCACGTGGAGATTGGAAGTCAACCCAATGAAAAGCTCAGCGGTTCTCTTCTCAAAAAGGCCAATGTCTCCTGCAGGAGATGTATTACTATTCAATACTAAAATTCCCTGGCAGAAAGAAACAAATTACCTGGGTGTGATTCTCGACAAAAAGCTATCTTTCAACCAACATATCAAGTCTGCATGTGCAAAAGCATCTAAAGCCATAGCTCAGATCTACCCGCTAATTAATAGAAATAGCAAACTCAGCAACAGAATCAAATTGCAGCTATACCAGATGACGATTCGTCCTATAATCACCTATGCCTCTCCAGCCTGGAGCCACACCTCTAATACTAACATTATTAAGATACAGTGAGTGCAGAACAAGTGCTTGAGAATGATTTTGAACGCCCCGTGGTATGTTAGAAACAGCCAACTCCACAGAGACACAAATATTCCCTATATTCTCTCTTATCTACAATCCTTAGCTTCCAAATTTTTTCTAAAGACGTCCACACATCCCAACGATTTGGTTCAACAAGCTGCAGCATACGAGCCAACGGACATATTTAAATATAGAAGACCAAAAACTATATTAGCCTCCTATAGTGATACATAATCTCCATGCCCATTCAGGGCGAGCAAACTGCTCGTAAATTTTACCCTCACTGTAACCACGACAGATAGTGGGGAATATGAAAAGCATTTTGCTTCACCCTTAAAGAATAAATGTCAATTGTCAATTGTCAAAAGAGAAGCATTTTCAAAATGGCGTTTTGCCTAGTGCTCATACATATGATTCGCGATTCTGATATTTGATATAAAATGTGATTTAATGAACTCAACAAATATTTTTACTGGCAGTGAATAGTCCTACTGGTATAGTCAAGCGGTTTGGTTCTTGAATAGGCTCATAAAAACTAATTCAGTAGGTAAGTTAACCTTTTTCGAAACAACGGCGATACGCTAGGCTTACTGCCATCAGCATCGCCATTGTTTCATTGCATCAGTTATTATTTTAGAAACTATCTATTATCACAATACGCTAGAAATGGAAAGCATGTCCTGTTCTCCAGAACAAAACATGGGTCCAACCACAGACCTGCCGTACGAGGAACTCACCTTCAAACAGCTCCTGGCTATTTTTAAGCATATTGGAAATCTGCTACACACAAAATGGCCAGGTAAGGTAGTAGTTCATGAAATCCAATAAGTTGATACAGACGACGTTCAACTTCTTGAACTACTCCAAGACAACGCAACTGAAAAAACAACGGCTGAAGATCATTCCCGTACTGACCACACTGATTTTCAGGAGGTACGCGCAAGCAAAAAGCGCAAAACTGCGACCTCTGAATCACCAATTATAGATGTCATGGAAGAAGATGGCTCTGCCCCAGACCCACCTACCTCCGCAAGGGAAAAGATCCCCCCCCCGATTATCCTGCGTGAGAAGAACAAATGGATGACTCTAAAGAACATAATGAACAACCTAAAGATCTCATATAACAATGCAAAGAATATCGCAGATGGTGTAAAAATTCACCCTAAAACTGTCACAGACTATCGTAGGTTAACAACAGAACTAAATTCCAGAGGAATTCAGTACCATACTTTTTCACTCGGTTCGGAAAAAAATCTCAAGGTTATGATTAGAGGCGTACCTGAGGATATCTCCACCGACGAAATCATCACAGACCTGCACTCGAGTGATTTACCACCAATCAAGGTCAGCAGGATGACCAGGAGGGACAAGACTCCAATGCCATTAGTGCTGATCGAGATCAGTCAAACCTATAAACACATATATGACTTGACAACCATCTGTGGATTGAAAATCTCGGTAGAACCGTTAAGGAAGAGAGCTTCTACTGGGCAATGCCATAGATGTCAAAAGTTTGGGCATGCCCAGAAAATGTGTAGGGCCGAATTTAAATGTTTGAAGTGTGGGGTTGGTCACCCAACGAACACCTGTTCTAAACCAAAATCTACCCCTGCCAAATGTGCCAATTGTGGCGGTCCTCACACATCCAACTACAGAGGATGCTTGTACAATCCACGTAACAGGAAATCTGAAGAGGGAACATTCTCTCCTTACATCAGTTCACCTACATCTGCGGCTACTTCACAGCCTCCTAAAGTTCAGAATAAAGGCTCAGAAGCCCATCTGCTGAAAACTGAGGTCCCTCCAAAAACGACTCTAAATTGGCAGTCCAGGACATATGCAGATGTAACCCGCCCTAAACAGACATCTCTAGAACAGTCACCATCACGTCCAAATTTGACAGCTATCATTACCGCATCCCTGGCAAATATGCTATTAGATTCCAGCAGATCTAATCCTTCACAAAGTTCTACTAACAGATTTCTAAAAGACACTCAAGTCATCATTTCAGCGCTCACTAATGAACGGTAAAAAATTAAAACCAGAAGCCCTAGAGATAATAGCCTGGAATGCAAATGGCTTAAGGAATAAGATCCTAGAACTCCAAAATTTTGCCCACAGACATCGGCCAGATGTTCTATTAATAAATGAAATGCATCTAAGCCCAGCGGACAATCCCAAAATTTATGGATATCAGTCGTATAGAACTGACAGATCAACCCACAGAGGTGGAGGCACGGCAATTTTCATCAAGAATTTTATCTCTCATCACTCCATAAACATTCCTTCTACCTCCAATCTCGAGGTCACTGGCATCGAGATTCTCACGAGCTCAGTAGGCAAATTAAAAATTTTTGCAGCATACCATCCACCTCAAAAATCATTACTACCTTCTGATTTGAACGCTATATTTGATACTGGAGAGCCTACCATTGTGGCAGGTGATTTAAATGCCAAGCATTCTACCTGGAATAGCCACTCCACTAACAAAAATGGACAGATACTACAGAACTATGCTGATTTCAACAACCTTCACATAATAGGCCCTGCTGATCCCACCCATCACAACACCTATGGCAGGGCTGATGTATTGGACATAGCCATACTGCAGCACATCAGACTCCAATACAATTTAATGACAATCAATGATTTATCATCAGATCATAATCCAATACGGTTAAAATTAGGAAATCTTGAAAAATTATCCCCACCCCCTCACTCATTTATTCCTTGGGAAAGGCTCTCCAAGGTGCTTCCAAAATATATTGGTCCTGTTCCCATCATTAAGTCAAAAGAGGAAATTGATATAGCTGTCAAAAATCTAACAGAACAGATTACAGCAGCCTGTGCAGCAGTTACTACCCCTGCAACCACCCACAAATCCAACCACCTGCCTGAAGATACTATGAATCTGATTAGGGAAAAAAAGGGCTAGAAAAAGATACCATAACATTAGGGCGCCACAAGATAAACGGATCTTAAATAGGTTAAACTCTGCAGTGAGAGATGCACTCGCAGCTCATAGAACTCAACTCTGGGAAGAAAAACTGACCTCCATCTCCACTGACAGCCACCCTGTATGGAATCTTATCCGAAAGATCAAGAACAAAAATAAACCTCTTCCCCCTTTGCAAACAGATTCAGGTCTCATCCACACTGATGCTGATAAAGCTGAGGCAATTGCTAATCACCTTGAAAATCAATGCAAACCCGCATACGATCACCTTGACATTAGTCATATCTACAAGATACACCGTAATGTCAGATATTCGCTCAAGTCTGCTCCCACACATTCTACTCAAATTACACCCACCTCACCTGCTGAAATATATGCTATTATTCAGAAATTCAAAAATAAAAAGGCTCCTGGACCTGACGGTATCTCCAACAAAGTTATAAAACTTCTACCTCGCAAAGCTATTGTTCATTTGGCAAACATAATCAACTCCATACTTCACTACAAGTATTTCCCTTCCTACTGGAAATTGGCATACATTGTTCCAATTCATAAACCTGGAAAGGATCCCACTTTGCCACAGAATTACAGACCAATCGGTCTCATCTCTAATCTCGGAAAAATTGCTGAGAAGGTAATTCTTACTAGGCTTCAAGATTCTGTACTCCAGTTAAACATCCTGCCTGAGGAGCAGTTTGGCTTCAGATAGTTGCATAGTACCACACAACAAATACACAGATTGGTGGAACATATCATTACAGGTTTTAACTGGCGTCAATGCACTGGGGCTGTTTTCCTAGACTTAGCCAGTGCATTTGACAAGGTTTGGCATTATGGCTTGCTATACAAGCTTATATCATCCGGTGTTCCAATCGGAATCATTCAACTCATCAAGACGTACCTCTGCGATAGACGCATGCAAGTGAGATTAAGTGGAGTAGTGTCCTCACAGAAACACATCTTGGCTGGAGTTCCACAAGGGTCCTTACTAGCACCAATCCTATTCTCCTTATACCTGCATGATATACCACACAACCCATTATCTTCAATTAAAGCTCTTTACGCTGATGACACAGCGATATTGGCCAGATCATTAAAGCCTCACTTAGCCATCAAGAAACTGCAAGAAAACCTACTGCAAATAGAACAATATTTTGCCAAATGGCGACTCCAGGTGAATCCTCAGAAGAGCATAGCCGTCTTATTCTCTAGAAGATCAGTGCTTCCCAAAGAAGATATTCTCCTCCTTAACACAAAAATTCAGTGGAAAACAGAGATCAAGTATCACGGTGTAGTAATGGACAGTAAACTGACTTTCAACTCCCATATCAAGACTCTCTGTGCAAACACATCAAAAACCATAGCCCAGCTCTATCCGCTAATAAACAGAAACAGTAAACCGAGCACCAGAATCAAACTTCTCATATACAAACTGATGGTTCGTCCAATACTCACCTATGCCTCACCGGCCTGGAGGCATACTTCAAACTCAAATATCATTAAATTACAACGCATTCAGAACAAGTGTCTTAGAATGATCCTGGGCGCTCCATGGTTCATCCGAACTGTCCAACTGCACCGCGACACGGAGGTCCCCTATATCTACACCTTCATGCAAACTATAGCAACCAAATTCTTTTCAAAAGCAACTGTGCATCCTAACAGACTGATCCAACTGGCCGCTGACTATGATGCAATGGACTATTCTAAGCACAAAAGACCTAAAGCCATCCTCAACCCCCTCACTAAGGATTAATCTCCTAGCCCACTCAGGGCGAGCAATATAGCTCATAAACTCTTTCTACTCACAGTCTCTATTAAGATAGCCGGGAATATGAAAAGCTTCTGCTTCACCCGTTAAGCCAGAAATGTTACTAGTTACTAGAAAAAGAGAAGCAGACGAATGGAATCAATCGACCGTGAGATGCGGTGATTGATTCATTCAATCCAATACCCTTAATTGGCAATGCTGTAGCCAATGAAGTTCCAAAAAGAGAAGCATTAGAGATTTATTAGAGAGGGATTGGCATTAGGTTGGAATCGGAGCATTCGAAAATCACAGTGCAATAATAGCGAGTCGGCAAGTCACTCAAGCAGCTAAATAAAGTCTACTAGTCGAGAAATGGTTAGCTTATAAGTTTCGGAATAACAAATAAAGCTATGGAAGATAGCTAAGTGATACAGATAGACTAGCGATTACTTGAGTTGAGATTTAATTTCAGGGCCGACCTTTCAAGGACACACGGAAACTTGAAGCATAGCACGAAGTAACTAGAGAATAATTAGAAGCAACAGAGTTGTGTTTAATGATAGCGGTGTCAAGAATTATAGTACCTAAAGGATTAAATTGAATGCTGGAGGAATGAACAACTGTGCATATAAAACCTCAAGTTAAGGAATTATTGTATGTTGCCTTATTTCATGACTAATCAGTAGTACTTTATGCAACGGCGTTTATTTATGTGTGTAGTGACCGACGATTAATTCAGTTATTGCTTAGAATATTTATTTTAATGAGTGCCGTATGCTGTTTAAGTGTTTACAGTTATAAAAAGTGTTTGTGTGTAAGTTAAAGAAGAAAAAAGATTATCGGTAAGATTATTCCAACCTTAATATTACTGTACAGAGAAGTGTGTGAGTTTCATCTTAGAATTCCCTGATACTAACACTATTGCGGAGAATTAGATGAAGTATCAAATTAAAAGTGCTTGTTTGTGAAGAGGTGTTACTGCAAATTTTATTGTATTAAGGAACTTTATTAAATAACTAAAAGGAACTGTGAGAAGATTGTATTACAGATAACAGAATTACCATTGTCTGAGTTTGTATGACAGTATTATCAGAAAGGCTGAAGTGTTTATAATAACTTAATTGGTGATTTGATCCTAAGTGTAAAATTTGTGATTTTAAAATTAAATGTTTTTTTGTTTATCTAAAACAAACATTTGCCTGAATCTCTTTTACTGCACCATTCATAAAATATTCGAACCAAAGCGGGTAAAATAAGTAAGTTAAACATACTCGGCCAGTATATACAATATTAACACCTAAAAGGAGAGATAGTTGTGAGCTGGTTTTTCTTCAGTTCTTGAACTAATTCAGATATAAAGTGGCGCAGTCTTAAAATATAAATTTTCTCTATATTTGCATTAGAAATCAACTTACAACTTATCAGTTGTTTAAGAACATTAACATATCAGATCCAAGGTAAAGATTAAGAACAACTAGGATCCAACAGCTGGACGTCGATAGAGCATGGGAAGTGGTCCAGGAGCATTTACAGGAGATTAAGGCTGATTGTATACCTAGGGTCCGAATAGTAAACAAGTAGGGGTTAAATGGATGAATAACACCATTAAGTTTGAGCTGCAAAAAAAGAAACAACTGTGGAGGGAATTTAAAGAAAGAGGTGACCTACAGGTTACCTCTTTCTTTAAATTCCTTTCTAATTCCTTTTTAATTTCTTTCTTTCTTTCTCACTCGTTACCCTTCAGGCTAGAAGGGTAACGAGTGTGGTAAAAAAAGCAAAAGCAGATTATGAAAGAAAACTAGCTATGCAAGCTAAAGAGAATCCCAAACAGTTCTTTCAATATGCTGCAAGCAAGAAAAAACTGTACACGGCAAAATGATTTTAAGGAATGATGATGGTAAGGAGGTTACTGAATCAATCAATATAGTGGAGTTACTGAGCGAGCACTTTGCAAAAGTATATCATCCAGGTGGTGACATTGAAAAAATGAAGGAACTATTAGTTTATATGGGAATTGTGATGAATGAAGTGGAGGTGAATAGTCTATTACAGAACCTTAATGTGAATACATCTGTGGGATTGGATGGTATACCGGCACGGGTCTTGCGTGAAGCGGCTAAAGAATTATCAGTGCCCTTGACCATGTTGTTTAATCTGAGTCTCGGGTCTGGTTTAGTCTCTAAGGTGTGAAAAGAGGAGAAAATAGTTCCACTGCATAAAGGAGGATCCAAGACTACGGTTGCAAATTATCAACCGATCAGCATATCAGGAGTTGGTGTCAAGGTCTTGGAGAAAGTAGTCAAGGGAAAAATACAGGAATGGATTGATGAAAATGAGATACTGTATGGGGGACAGCATGGCTTTGTGAAGGGTAGATCATGCCTCAGTAACTTGCTCAAGTTTTATAACAAGGTGACGGCTGAACTGGATAAGGGTAATGGGTTTACAGTGATACTGCTGGACCTGACAAAGGCATTTGACAGGATATCACATGGAATTCTAATCTGTAAACTACGACATATGGGAATGGATATAGGGTTGGTAAGATGGATAGGTGGGTGGTTGATGGAGAGATATCAAAGAGTAGTTTCTTCAGGAGTAGAGTCCAAAAGACGGCCCGTGACTAGTGGTGTGCCGCAGGGTTCTGTTCTTGGACCACTGCTGTTTTATTTGTACATTAACGATATAGGGAAGGATCTAAGAGGAACAGTTTATTTGTTCATTGATGATGCAAAGTTGGGTAGGGTGATAGTGAATGCAGAAGATGTCAAAATCTTGCAGGACGACTTGGATAAATTGGAGTTCTGGGTTAAGGAGAATGGATTTCAATTTAATGTGACAAAAGTAACGTTATGCATTTTGGGGTGAAAAGATTAGCAGCAGTATACCACATTGGCAGAACTGTACTCCAGGAGATTGATGAGGCCAGGGACTTGGGAGTGTTGGTGGATAGGGAGATGAAGTTTAGGTGGCACATTGCAAAAGTAGCTAAATCAGCTCATCAACTCACTTGGTTGTTGAAAACTACCTTGACGAGCAGAGACAAGCAAGTTATTGTACCTCTGTGCCTTGATAAGACCTCATCTCGACTACTGTGCCCAGATTTGGTCACCTAGGTTACTTCTTGATGGAGAGGAGGTGGAGAGGATCCAGAGGCGAGTGACTAAGATGATATCGGGTCTATGGAATGAACCATATGAGAACAGGTTGAAGATTTGTGGGTTGCAGAAATTAGTTGATAGGCAGAAAAGGGGAGATATGATTGAGACATTCAAATTGCTAAAGGGTTTCCTATAGGATTAATTCAGAGGGTATTTTTGAGATCAGGACTGGTGGTGGGAGAACTAGGGGACACCTATGGAAGCTGGGCAAGAGTGTGGTTAGCAAGGGTGTTAGAGCTGGGTTCTTTACTTTTAGAGTGGTAAATGAGTGGAATAAGCTGTCAGAGTCTGTTGTGGGTGCTATGACGGTGAGTGAGTTCAAGGCAAGGTATGATGGATACTGTGAGAATGTCGTATAGTTGTGTGGACATGTTTATGGCCTCCCTCGATGAGTCTAAGGACTCCCTGAAGTTCTTAGACTCAATAATAATAATAATAATAATAATAATAATAATAATAATAATATTGGATTTATTGGATCATGGTATTGATAAACATTTATACATAATCGTCGACTAGTTTCGCCAGCTGTGTCTGTCTGGCTTTATCAAGACGAGAAAGGTTATACTAATATTAAATGCAAAAACAAAAGAACGGCATTCTTTTGTTTTTGCATTTAATATTAATATAACCTTTCTCGTCTTGACAAAGCCAGACAGACACAGCTGGTGAAACTAGTCGACAATTATGTATAAATGTTTATCAATACCATGGTCCAATAAATCCAATATTATGTATCAATTTTAGTGAAAAGGACCAAATAATAAGTATCATAAATATAAACATAAATGGATGGAACAAGTTGAAAGAATGAAAACAGAAAGATTACCAAAACAAGCCTTAAATTAATTACAAACCATAATGAAAAAGAAAACCAATAGCTCCTCTAAAGAGATGCAACGATGACTTCTCAGGCTGGAACAGGCCACTCTAGGCCTAAATTCTTGAAAAACATGATGATCATGATGTCATCTTCACAATTACTCTTTCCTTTTGCTGTACTTTATTCAATTTCTAAGCCTTCTCAATAGCGTCCAGAATACATTGCCTGATATTTTGTTTAGTTTCCTTTCACAGAGATGATGCGAGAAAAATGTAAGAGCTTCGTTTTCTTACATTTCTTCTTATAGTTTTCTCAGAATAATTTTTTCTTCATTGAAAACAGAAAGATTACCAAAACAAGCCGTAAAGTACAAGGCATTAAGAAAAAGAAAGCCAGGATGTCATCTTAAAATATTCAACTATGACTTCTAATGCTGGAACAGGCCACTCTAGGCCTAAATCCTTGATAGTCATGATGATGATGATTCAGTGAAAAGTTCATATATCTTTCGTTTTCTTGTTCGTGCTTCATCTATTTGTTTGTGTTCTTTTTGAATTTGTTGATTTATGTCTAGGTCTCATTTCGATTTTTTAATTATATTTATTATTATGGGATGTTTTTTGACCTCTCATTGTTACTAACATGCTTACATTCTTATGAATTTTTTTAAAGTTTTATATTCTGATTTTTCTTTATTTAGTATACTTTCTTTCCATGGTCACTATTTTGGATCTTTCAGTAACATAGTCATAGGTAGCAGTTTTAAGTTGTCTTGAAATATTTCAAGGAGATATCAGTTTCCATTTCATATGGTGTCCGTGCGGTTAGCCTAGTGGCTTTGCGCTTTGCAACCATATGCCTGGGGAAGGAGTGTCCTAGGTTCGATTCCTGTCGCCGACGTGAGGAGCTTAAGGATCTTCCTCAGCCATAGCCAAGTTACTAGGTCTTGGGCGTAAACAGCAGGGTTTTCCCCCTAAGTTTATCTGGGGTTTTTCATCCCGCAAGCAGGCAAACTGGCCCAGTGAACACGCGGATCTACAGCCATAAATATTTAACCGCCATGAGGGGGGCTCAACTCGCCCCAATAGGGAGGGGGAAGAAAAGGGAGGGAACTCCATACAAATAAATAAATAAATAAATTTCATATGGTAAATGAAACTTTCTAATGTATTCAGAACAACTTTTAATTTTAGTTGTCTCATACTTATTTTGAGGTAATTAAAATCCAGACGTGTTTTTATTTGTCTTATTTTTAATTTTGAAACAACTGGTCAGGGTCTGAGCATATATCTCCTACTAATTTTGTTTTTGTTTGCAAAATAATATTTTAAAATCTTTGCAAAATCTTTACAAATAATCAATCTGGTTTTTATTTTAAACTCTGGGCTTCGGCTGATATATACATATATATATGTCTCTTTGATTGTTGAAATAAGGTTCATTATCATCAGATCATTTTGTTAGCAAAATTCAATTAAGCTTACACCTCTTTCAAGTACAGAGTTAACAAGTACTGGAACAGTCCTTGTTAACTCTTTCTCCAATTTCTACTGTTTGCACCTAAGCTTCCCATAATGATCAGAATATCATTATATCTCACATACTTCCCCATCAGGGGCGAATGCTTGGCATGAAATTCATGCTTGCTCTTGTTATCATTCAGGGAGTGAGAATTGTGATTGAAGTCTGATTAACGGAATAATGAATTACTGACCATTTAAAACTATATATTTAGAAATGTATGTACATTTAATCATACAAATACAACATTTATTTTACAAATGATATTCTATCTTTTTCAATTTAGCTACTTGAATACATATTCTCCCCTACGGTTCTTTTTTATGAAGTGGTCAATAACATCGTCATAAAAAGTTGGTTGTAACTTAATTTTCCCAAGCAACACACACGCACTTGTAAAGGCTGGCTGAAGCTCACTGGCTAGAGCTACTTTGACTGCGTATGGCCCGTGTTTAAGCAACAGAGTGAGATGACATGAAATGGCTGTGCGTGTGCATGAAATCACAGTACTGCTGCAAGGACCTGGAAGCTCCTACAACTGAGCAAGCCAAAGTAGCTTTGACTAGACGAGCAAGCATTAGCCTTCAATACACAATGCAAAGCTCAATTATTGCTGTGCAAGCTTAAGACGTCTTCTGTCTACAAAAATAAAAGCCTAAATGGAATGCTTATAAATGCATGCATTTATTAACAAATAAATATTACTTAAATTAAGGGGATATTAAATCCCACATAGTTTTAAAACCGAATAAGAAACTCAAAGAACGGAATCAGAGAGTTTCTTGCCGAATATAGTAAACTATAAAGTATCGGTGACACTAGCGTTAGCCAATGCAAGTGATCCTAGTACGTAGTACAATACCGGGGCACTCGTACTAGGATCACTTGTATTGGCTAACGCTAGTGTCGCCGATACTTTATAGTTTACTATATTCGGCAAGAAACTCTCTGATTCCGATCTTTGAGTTTCTTATTCGGTTTTAAAACTATGTGGGATTTAATATCCCCTTAATTTAAGTAATGTTTTCATTGCCGAAATGAAGCTTATTAGCTCTTTATACTTAAGTAACTTAATGGTTGCACCTGTTCGGAAAACTTGTTCGCAGAGTACATAAGCACTTTTCGCTATACACTTTAGTATTAGGTCTAGCTACTCACTGATGAAGCCTCAAAAAAGGCTGAAACCGGTCTGGGTAGTGACTTCCCTCCATAATGTAATAACAGCATACATTTCCTAGGAAATGTGTTTTTACATTATGGAAAATACCTAAGAATAGCGATCTGAACTTCCCCACCTTTGCAACGAGCGCCCCGGTATTGTACTACGTACTAGGATCACTTGCATTGGCTAACGCTAGTGTCGCCGATACTTTATAGTTTACTATATTCGGCAAGAAACTCTCTGATTCCAATCTTTGAGTTTCTTATTCGGTTTTAAAACTATGTGGGATTTAATATCCCCTTAATTTAAGTAATGTTTTCATTGCCGAAATGAAGCTTATTAGCTCTTTATACTTAAGTAAAAAAAATATTACTTCTCATTACTCAAGTAATGAGCTTGTGCAGTAAGCATAGCAAGCTTGGAGAATTCGCCCCTGTTCCCCATACAATCTACAGTCAAACGGCTGGTAGTATATGTCAATTTTTTCCTGCAATTCTGATATGTATGATTCCATCACTAGCAGTTCAATATTGAAAAATACCTTTTGAAATTCCTTTTCTCATCAAGACCCCAACTCCTCTCTTTATTATTATTATTATTTTATAACACCTCCAGGGAGTTCATGGACTCATCGAGGTAGGGCACTTGCTCTACAACTCTGTCTCCACCACTCAATCCACCAACTACAAGGAATGCATCTTAACCAACACTATCTACAGATGACCACCACTCCCACCACTAGTAGTTTCACAGACAATCACAAACATCCATGCCAATGGTGGGATTCGAACCCGCAGCCTTTTGGCTGGAGAGCGGATTTTTCAGTTTATTATCTATATAGTCTCCTTAAAGCCCATTATGTCTTTATTCACATTTAGCCTCTTCTATTATTTCTCAATTTTTCTAGTTTGGTATAATGTACTAATATTGCATGTGGCTTATCAAAGTTGTTCTTGGTTATCAGATGGACTTGAGCAAACAATGACTTTCCTGATGGTTGGAGTTATCATAAACCATGTTAGAGATCATCGTATGGTTCCCATTTTCAACATCATTTTCCATTTAAGTATAAAATGCAGTCTGTCATAGTAGTCCAATTCCTTTCTTTCTTTCTTCCTTCCTTTTTTTTTTTAAATATCACTCACACATATGGGGAGAAGCAAGGCCTATAGCAATAAAATGGACTGTGTCAGCTGGGCCAAGAACAAATTAATCTGCTGATATCCTTCTAAAGGAACCTACAGGAACACACAACAAACAACTCAGCAAATATAAAAGGAAGAGATGCGGAGCTGTTTGTCGTGTTCCTGTAGGTTTAGAAGAAATGAGGGAGTAAATATGTGGGATCTTCGCTTTTATATACTTTCTTACTACTATTTCGATTCTCTTTTATAATATATATCTCTCTCTCTTCACTATCAGATAGGCATCCACTCTTCCAGCTGCATTCTTGCTATTATCCCTTCAGTCACTGAATCACTTCACGGAGCAACCAAAATTAAAATTTAGCTCATGTATAGACAAAGCCACCACGATCTTTTGATGGCAGTCAGTATACCTCACTCAACATTTTAAAGATTTTATAACAAACAAACAAGCCCCACACTACAAACACTGCAAGCGCAGAACTTCTTTAATTAATTAATTAGTAAAATCGAAAACCTACAAAAGGGGTTAGAGGATTTATTCTACAGGATGAACAAAATTAAAGCACTCCTATTTAAGGCCTTGGAGCACTATCCTGTGATCCAAATGCTGTAAAGCTTTGCAGGAATACATGGTGCATCATGCAGAAGTGATATCTGAAAAAAAAAAAATTCCAAAATTTGCCGCCAAGGGCATTGTAAATACCAAATGCATGGAAATTGTATACCATGCAACTCGGCAGGTGCCAGGAGGATTTAAATTGATTGACACAGGATTCTCCCCTTCATTCTGATTATTAATACTGTCCACAGTGATGGCACTAACCTTGAACCAGCATGCTTTGCTCATGAAGTCATACTTCCATAAACAACTGCAGTTCTGTTGCAAAGCAACAGCATATTGCAAAGCAACTGGCGATAATTGACAAGGTCCAATATCTCCATGTACTATGTGATGAATGATTAATCATATTGAAGAAACGGGATCATTGGGAATTAGACCTGGCAGAGGTCGCAAACCAATCAGTTTCACAAGTGAATGAAACTGCTACTGCCATTGTGAAGCAGGCCATGAATAACAGCATTGGGTCCTGCAGTGTGCATGCTGTACTAAGATACATGAATGTGCCTTACACAAGTGTCTGGAAAATGCTATGGAAGATTCTGTGTTTCTAACCACTCAAAATAACCCTGACACAGGAGTTGCACCCACAGGACTTTGAAAGTCGTCATTCGCTTTAACATTCCTTGCTCGAGTGGAGTTGGATGCTGCAGAGTGTGAATGATTTTGCAGGGATATGAGGCTCACTTTCATGTGAATGGAGTTGTGAATTCAAACAATTGCCAGGTATGGGCTACACAAAATCTGCATGCAATTCAACAAATTCCTTTGGATTCACCCAAAAAGTTACTGTCTGGTGAGGGTTTACAGCTACGTTTATCATTGGACCATTCTTCTTTGAGGACATTCGCCAGTCAGGTCCTGTGACCTGCTCAGTTACTGCCGAGAGGTATCACGATATGATAGACAACTTTGCTATGCCACAGCTATAGGAGTGGCACCAGTGCATGGATTCAGTCATTTTCATTCAGAATGGACCCCCCCCTTCCACACGTTGATCAATCGATATAGGAGGTTCTTTGAGAATTCATGGAAGCCAGAGTGATCAGCAGTGCAATTTCCACTGCAAGGCCACCTCATTCAGATGATCTGACGCCTGTGACTTCTGGTTCTAGGGATTTCTCAAAATGTGCAAAATCAGTCCCGATCAGCTGTGTTCCAACCAGTGCTTCATATAATGGCACAACCACTTCCTTATTCCTACATGTTAGAATATTTCTTATCATAGCAGCACTCTGATGTGCAGTCTTTGCAACACTTGCGATATGCCCTCTAAACTTCAGTCTACTGTCAACCACGATTCCAAATCTCATTAGCAAATCATACTGGAACCATTTGCTCTGACCCCATTAGTCTCTCCACAGGAATACTATACATCTGGAAGACTTTTTTAAACAATGGCTTTTTCCTTTACAAAATCAACCAACCTTTCTACTCATCTCCCAAACCCTATCCTCAAAAATTCAGAATACAAATATCTATTGCCATTTCCTATATAAGGGACAACTCAGGAAAAACATTTATGTGCTCTAAAAAAAGTATAACATATACAGATCTGCTTTAAGTCATACCAAAAACCAGCTACCCTTATCCCCTCACCAAATGATCCTGTCTATCATTTAGACCATCCTGGAGTCTACTGCATCTCTTGCTCGTGCAAAGTATTTTTTGGACAAAGAGAAAAAACAGTTAACATCTGCCAGGAAGGACAAAGGTCCATTACCTACTACAGTCATTCTGGAGTAGCAAACCATGTCATGGATACAGATCACAGATTCAGTGGGATAAATCTCCCTCTTATAAGAGTGGTTTTAAATCCGAGAGCCTATTCATATTATCTGCTTCAGCATTACAACTTGCTAAATCTTAACAAATTCAGCTGCCTCACTTTACCAAAAATTGGAGATACCACCACTGTGAGACCTTTAGCAAGTTTCTATCATAGCATTCATAGAAAGTGCTAATTAGGACTGTAGGATCCCACCATTCACACTTAGTCTGCGTTTGCTATCTTGCTAGTGTGCTTCATGTATTTCTTTGGCCCATGAAAATGCCATTGTGACAAGGTAAAATATTGGTGTAATAATATTAAACTGGAACTTTATTAACTAAATAAATTTAGTTTGCATTTATTATCTATAGAAGTGTGTTTATCCCACTAAACATTAACATGAGTTGAAAGAAGCTTGAAGCCATAGTGTGCAGTGAAGAAAGGAGATAAATGCAACGGCACAGATTAAGAACTATTTAACAACAGTAATTTCTGAATATATTCCAAAAGTCAAAAGACTGAAAAAGTAGGTGTAATATGGATCAATGAAGAAATTAAACATGCAGTGTGGAAGAAGAAGAAGGCACTGTAAGGTTAGCACAAGATGAATAATGGTAATAATCAGTTGCATGTGCAGAGCAAGCAAGAAAGGTATTCAGTCGTACTCAGAGTGCACTTTTGCAGTATGAGCAAAAATTAGCCAATTAGTCCAAGAAAAATCCTAGAGAATTCTTTTGATATCTGACAAGTAGAAGAAAAATGATTATGGTAAGATGGTAATAGTTGAAAATGAAAGACTGGTAACAGCAGCAGAGAATATGTTATTATTATTATTATTTGACACCTCCAGGGAGTCCAAAAACTCATCAAGGGAGAGTGTGACAACAGCATAGAACGATTGATCCCCTTCCAACTACTAACCACACTTAAACTTGCTTAACTTTTTGCGTGAGCCATTAGTAGAAGAGGCTCTACCAATCGACCAACCTTTGCAAGGGTGGTCTGAAAAGTTCTCGCCCTTGACCATAGATGACAACATTATTGGCAAGATTTTTTTTTCTAAGTTAGTACATCTGTCATAAGCATCCATGTGAAATTGCAAGTCATTCTATCAAGTAGTTTGTGTTTCGTACAACTGTCTGAAGAAAAAGTGTAGTCTGTATCCCTTGAAATGGATAAAATTGAGTATCGTGCAGTTAAAAAATTCATTGTAAAAGAAGGTTTAACCAAAAGAAAATCATTCAAAGTTCATAAAAGTTTATAGGCACTCTTCTCCTTCATTTTCGACAATTAAGAAATGGACTGCCAAGTTTAAACATGGCCGTACCAGCCTTGAAGATGATCCACGTGAAGATATCCAAAAAAGTGTAACAACAACAGAAATCATTGATCAAGTGCACGATATGGTATTGGATGGCCGGAGAGTCAGAGTGCATGATATTGCTGAGACTATAGGTATTTCAAAAGAACATGTAGTAGGTTATATTTTGCATTAAGAATTGCAAATGAAAAAGCTTTGTGCAAGATGGATGCCACGCTTGCTCACAGCAGATCAAAAACACACTTGCATGAAAATCTCTGAACAGTGCTTGGAGCGTTTTAATAAGAATAAAATTGATTTTGTGCATTGATTTATTATTATGGATGAGATTTGGATACACTATTACACACCAGAATCCAAACAGCAGTCAAAACAGTGGATAGAAGCCAGTTGTTTAACGCCTAAGAAGACAAAGTCGGTTCCATCAGCAGAAAAGGTCATGGCATCAGTGTTTTGGGATGCTAAAGGCATTTTGTTTATTAATTATCTTAAAAAGTGTAAAACGATAACTGGGGAATATTATTCCGATCTTTTAACCAGACTAGACGAAAAAATTCACGAGAAAAGACCCTGTTTGCAGAAGAAAAAAAAATTATCTTTCATCAGGAAAATGCACCTGCCCATATAGGTGTTTTGGAAATAGGAAAAGTAAAGGATCTGCACTATGAATTGTTGGAACAGCCACCCTATTCCCCAGATTTGGTTCCCTCTGACTTCTATCTCTTCCCAAAACTAAAAATCTTCCTCACTGGTCAGCATTTTACTTCGAATCAAGAGTGATTGCAGCTGTAGAGGGGTATTTTGCAGATCTTACTGAGAACCACTACAGGGACAGGATAATGGTGCTGGAGCATCGCTGGAATAAATGTATTAGTCTTAAGGGAGATTATGTTGAAAAATAAAAATAATTTTGAAATTTTGAAATTATTTTTATTTCAAATTATTTTTATTTTTCAACATAAAAATAAAAATAATTTCAAAATTATTTTTATTTTTCAACATAATAAAATCAAAATAAAAGTGAAATTATTTTTATTTTTATTTTTCATTTTTTATTTTTCATTTTATTTGTTATTGCTAGGCTGAAAACTTTTCAGACCACCCTCGTATAGTGAAGGTATTCAATGAGAAATTCATTAGGTTATTTCATCCTTATAAGTGTGACATCATGAGAAGTTTAAGTGTAGAAAGAATAAGAGAGGACAGACAGAAGATGAATGAGCAGAATACATATGAGAAATTAAGTAAATTGGATGTCAATAGGACCTGATGATATATATCATTGCCTTTCTTAAAGGAATGCTTTAGGAAGTTAATAGCTTTAGCATATCTGTTTAACAAGAGTCTTCAAGCAGGTCAAGTCTTCTGCTTCACATAAGTGGCGATAAGACTGAGGTTCCAAACTATAGAAAAATTTGTGTTTCTGGAGAGAGTGGTGAGAGCTAGGATACTGAATTGGGCTGATAATAGTAGAATCTCTGTGATAGTTAGCAAGAGTTTGTTAAAAGGAGGTAATTTTTTTTTATAAATTTACTTATGTGCTACCTGAAGACAGACACACTGGACAAGGGAAATTGCCAACATCAACACAGTGGTATACTTGAAATTTGCAAGGCCTCTTATAGAATGCCATATGACATGTTGGTAATTAAACCGGAACAGATTGGGTTAGTTAGTTAGATAGTAGATTGCCAGGTTGGATAGGTAACTGGCAGTCAGGTATTAGCAGGTTGTACATAGGAAGAGCAGTATCCTGCACACCTGTAGGGGTCTGTTTTAGGGCTATTATTGTTTAACTTGTATTCATGTTTAACTGGAAATATGCTGTTGTTTGCAGATGATGCCAAATTGAGAAAAATGTTGGGGAAGGAAAAACAATGAAAAGTCAAGCACTGTTGTGGTCTTACAGGCAGATCATGATAGACTGTATGAATGGATAAGTGGTTGGGGATAAATTTGGTAGGCAAAGATAGATGCAAAGTACACAACTGATGGAGAAATTTTGTTGGCGATAAGCAATTGGGTGTGGTAGTGAAAAACAACCCGAAGGTTAGGGATCACACTGCCGAAGTTGTGAAGTCATACAAAAATTATGGCACTGATGAGGAGGATCGTGACATGCCATATGGTTCCATTGTATTGGGAATTAATCAAGATTACTGTGTGCAGATTTAGCCACCTGGTTTTCATGTGGATGTAGGTATATTAGAAAGGGTCCAGAAACAATTGACTTTCTGGTCTCTGGAATGTGGTGCACGAAAGCAGATTGAAAGTTGCACAGCCTTGCAAATGGGAAGGGTAAAAATATAATTGAAATATATAAATTGGTAAGGGGTTACTATCAGTTAAACGTGGAAGAGATTTTTTATAGAGTGGAAAGAGACAAAGGTAGATCAAGAGGCCATCTCTGGAAAGTGAATAAGGAGGATATCAGTAAGTGACTGAGGAGCAGGTTTTTCCATGGAGAACAGCTGTTATTAATTTGCAGGTAAATTCCTCTTGAAGTACTGTTTAGAATTTTTTTTGTTGTTGTTTTGGTAAAATGCTGTTTTTGTACAAAAAATAATTCTGTGAACAAACTTGTCACTCTCATATTGTCTACAGTAAAAAAAAAAGCAGTCACTTTTGTAAATAAAATCTGTATTTTTGTTGGTTGGAAAAACCTGGGAATAGAACCCAGGTCTTTCCAAGCAAAGGGCTTCATCTGTACTGACTGAGCTATGAAGGTTCCAACAGATGAACCACAATCAATGTATATAAATATAGTGACTATAAATTTTAATATAACTTTTATGTAGTCATTATTTTAACACCTACAGTTGAGCATTCATATGCATTGTTTCAAACTTATACTCTTCATAACCATGTTTTTTTTTTGTTTTTTTTTCAGGGATTTGTCAGATGATTTTATTTAGCAGATGATGAAGAATTCAATCCACTCGCTGCTTCCTGTATTTACCCAAAATAATAATATTTTCAAGCATCACTTTTCATGTGATTATTACAAACCCAGGAATATAGGCTTAGTTCCCATTCTTTCATTCAAAGTGTCTAATGTTTTTATACAAGTGATTTTCAGTTAATTGTGGTGATCTCAATCATCACAAACCAAATTATGCTAGCTGAACACCACTGGTTTTATAGATATCAATGTAAAAACTTACTTTTTCATCAACATCATCACCACATACAGCAGCTGGATAAAAAAAAAAAATTAAATTATCAGTTTGATATTAAAAAAACAGTTTAATATTTGAGAAAGTATTAGACTAATTATCTGTAATTAATGCAGCTTAAAATATAACAGTTATATAATAAGGTTTATTTATTTATATATGAGATCTGACTAAACTGTGGAACCAAACTGCTGTACTTTATAAATAAAAACAAAATGCAACCAAATATTGCAAAAACAATAAAAAAAGTACCCCCAAAAAATCCAACAACACAACCAAATTCCATGTAAAAAAAAGCACTTTCACAAAGGCTTAACATCAGAAATGAGCATCTAGCATATCCTCCACAATTGTAGCTCATTTAAACTTTCCACATGTATTACACTGAACAATGCTGTCTTTAAAAAGGTGGAGCATTCACTTTAGTCAGTTCTGATATGTTTTAAGTAGAAGAAAGAATGATTATGACAGGATGATGTTATTGGATGAAAATAGTAGACTGATAATAGCTGCAGAGCATATAGTTGATTTATTCAATGAGCAATTTATCATCATGAGGGATGAGTGTAGAAAGTATGATCAAGAAAAGATTGATAGTGAATGAACAAAGAGTATATGAGAACTTAAGTGAACTTACTATTATTATTCTTATTATTCAGGCCTCCATGGAGTCAAAAGACTCACCATGGGAGGTCCATTCTAAGAAACACAAGTCTATCAAGACTCATCGAGGGAGGTCCCTCCTAGGAAACACAAAGTCTATCATACCACTCCTTAAATGCATTGACTGTTCTCGCTCTCACCACTCCATCAGGCAATGCATTCCATGGTTCAACCACCCATCATGCAAAGAAACCACTCCTCACCCTCTTTCTCACAGTTTCCTTTGTTAACCTCCAGAGATGTCCCCCCTGTCATGACTCCTTCCCGCTGTTCAACCAAGCAAAAGAAATCCCCAGTGTCAACCCTGTAAACACCTCTCAACAGTTTAAAAGTCTCAATCATATCACCCCTCCTTCTTCTATCCACCAAACTCTGCAGTCAACACTCCCTCAGCCAATTCTCATAACTAAAATCGTACAGTCCCGACACCATCTTTGTTATCCACCTTTGTACCCTTTCCACAGTTAATTTATCCCCTTCAAATCCTGGAGACCAGATCTGAGAACAGTAGTCTAAGTGTGGTCTGATCAGAGTGTTATACAACGGAATGATAACCATTTTATCTCTGCAAGTCAGTGTCCTACTCATTACTGCAGCAATCCTCTGCATTACCTTCACTACCTTTGTATTATGTCCCCTAAATTTCAGGTTTCTATCAATCATCAAACCCAGATCTCTTGTCTCTCCTACTTCCTCCAGTTTAACTCCTCCCATAGAGTTGCAGCGTCCCATCGATGTGTCCCAAACCTCAAGACCTTACATTTTGCTGCATTAAACTGACACCCCCATTCAATTGACCATCTATCTAGCTTATTCAAATCCTCTTGCAGGGCTACCACATCTGCACTATTACTAATAACCCTTCCCAGCTTCGCATCATCCGCAACCAACCGAATATCCCCTTGCAGTCCACGGACAATGTCATTGATATAAAAGTTAAACAATATAGGTCCCAGTACTGAGCCCTGTGGGACCTCCACTTGTAACCCTCTACTTCCTTGAAACTGCCCCACCACACACCTCTCTGATACCCATCAGACAGCCAATCCTGAATCCAGTTGACCAATCTGACATCCAGACCTATGTGCTGCAACTTAAATATCAGCTTATCATGTGGCACCCTGTCAATGGGGGGGGGGGTGGGGGGGGGGGGGGGTGGGGGGGGGGGGGGGTGGGGGGGGGGGGGGGTGGGGGGGGGGGGGGGTGGGGGGGGGGGGGGGTGGGGGGGGGGGGGGGTGGGGGGGGGGGGGGGTGGGGGGGGGGGGGGGTGGGGGGGGGGGGGGGTGGGGGGGGGGGGGGGTGGGGGGGGGGGGGGGTGGGGGGGGGGGGGGGTGGGGGGGGGGGGGGGTGGGGGGGGGGGGGGGTGGGGGGGGGGGGGGGTGGGGGGGGGGGGGGGTGGGGGGGGGGGGGGGTGGGGGGGGGGGGGGGTGGGGGGGGGGGGGGGTGGGGGGGGGGGGGGGTGGGGGGGGGGGGGGGTGGGGGGGGGGGGGGGTGGGGGGGGGGGGGGGTGGGGGGGGGGGGGGGTGGGGGGGGGGGGGGGTGGGGGGGGGGGGGGGTGGGGGGGGGGGGGGGTGGGGGGGGGGGGGGGTGGGGGGGGGGGGGGGTGGGGGGGGGGGGGGGTGGGGGGGAAACATGTAGAAGCAAACAGCTCATGGTTTTTTGGTATAAGGTCTTTATCAGGCCACATATGGAGTGCAGGTCTGGTCGGGAATCTTAGATATTCCAGAGAAGATTAACTATGTCAGTGTCAAGTAAAGCCTTTGGAATCTGAGATATGAAGATAGACTGAGGGAATGAAATTGGCTGAGCCCTGTGAATAGAAGGAGAAGGGGGTAGGGAGGGAATATGACTGACACAGTTGGCAAGAGATTGATATCAAATTAATTTCTCCTCCATCCCTGGAAGCTATATAAGGAGGGTGTAAGCAAGGGAGTGATGAGCAGTGGAGAGCTGGATGATGAATGGAATGCACTGACTGAATATGTGTGTGTGTGTGTGTGTGTGCATGCGCGCGCGCGCGTGTGCACATGCATGTGTGTGTGTGTGCATGTAGTAAATGCAGAAACTGTGCATGGGTTTAAGGCACAGTTTGATTATCTTTTTTTTTTGTGTGTGTGAGCATTTGATCTGTAATGAGTCAACTCCTTGGAGGCTGATGTCAATAATAATAATAATAATAATATTATTATTATTATTATTATTATTAATATATAAACTAAAAAAATCACCCAGTAACACACACTTACAAACATTATACAAAAACACAAGAAATCAACTAACAACAAAAATTCGTAGAGCAAAAAGATGCTACTACTACTTCCAAAAATTCATGGAATACAATGACAGCATGAAGCAAACATGGGCTACACTTAACGAATTAGTAACTTGAAAAAAGAAAACTTCAGCACAAGATTTTATTGCAAAAAGTTTCTGTCAAGATACATCAAGAGGAACTAGCATACTCATTCAACCATGCCATCACAAACAATATCACACAACTCAAAAAACACAATCTACCAACAATCAACAAAAAGCTACAAAGTCAACAACAATATGTATTTTCCACCTGTGACAAAACAGGAACTGAAAGAAGCAATTTTACAGCTAAAAACCAAAGACCACTCCAGGAACAGACAAAATAAGACTCACAGACCTTTTAACACACTTTGAACAAATAAATCCAATAGTTTTGAGACTCGTGAACATAATATTCGACACTGGCATTATTCCACAACAACTAAAAACTGCAATAATTACGCCAATTTACAAACTTGGTAAAAGAAACAATACTCAGAACTACAGACCAGTAGCTACCCTACCAGTCATTTCAAAAATTCTAGAAAAAATAACACACACCAGACTACAGAACTATTTACAGAAGTACAACATCATCTCACAAAACCAATACAGCAATCAGAAAACAAAAAGCACCATCGCTTTATTAGAAGACATCGGTAACGCAATAAACAAAGCTCTCAATAAAAACAAGTACACCATCATTATACTGCTTTACTTAGCAAAAGCATTTGATACACTTGATCATGACATACTACTTACCAAACTATACTCAATAGGTATAAGAGGAACACTGCATACCTGGTTCAGGAACTATCTCTCAAGCAGAACACAACTAACAAAAATAGGTACATGTCACAGCCAGGGTATACAAATAAAACACGGTGCCCCTCAAGGTGCCATATTATCACCCTCTCTATTCAACATATACATTAACGATGTTCATAACCTGGCCATAAGAAGTCAAATATTTCAGTACGCAGATGACACCACACTGCTAGCAATCCACACAGACATCAACATGGCTCTCTCCAAAGCACAAGACCTAAATGAAATCACAACATACTTCTAACAAAACGCAATTGTAATCAACGGCACCAAAAGAGAGATGTTAATAATACACAACCTGAGAATCATGCACCCTGCACCACTATCAATACACTGTCACACATACCGCTGCATTAACAACAAAAAAACCTGCCAATGTCCCAAAATCAAACCTGTAACACATGCAAAATACCCTGGTCTTTACATAGATTGCCACCTTGAATAGACAAAACATATAGATTACCTACACACTAAACTCTGCATCATCACAGCAAAACTCTTCCAAGTAAAAGACATTATTCCAATAACATAAAAAAAATTCCTATATCACGGTATCTGCGAATCCCTACTCAAATACAGTATAACAGTCTATGCAAACACATCAAACAGCCACCTAACAAAATTAGAAATATTACATAGGAAAATTGTGTCAACAGTGATTTGGACACTTTATACACAACAGCCAATATCCGACCAGCACATGGCGATACACAGAATCCTGAGCATTAAAAATCTGAAACACTACAAAATATTACTAAGGAATTACTTCAACATCACCTATTGAAATAACAGAGACACATATCGTATAACACGACCCACAACAACTTTCTACATCCCTACACCCTTCAACAACTCATACGGTTCTTTTGTGAGATTACATCAGATACCCACACTACTCAACAACCTACCAAGAAATTTAAAACACATGGACAACTACAGAGCATTAAAACACGAACTCTGGAAAATATACCAACAAAGTTAATATACCATTAACACTAATATACACATCACAAATCACCAGCATCCAATGCCTACATCCCATCCATAAACAGTAACAGCAACATAAATAGTGAAGGCTAATCCCACTCTCTTCATAAAAGCTAACTCAAGCTTCGAAGTAGGTGGGATTAATCTGCCTCATTCAACTACATGTAATCCTCATAATCAAAGACTGCAAATTATGTAACAAAACAAAATACTGAAAAAAAAATTGTGTATATGTAAATTGACTGTATAATAATAAGCCATGATATTGATATTGAAAAAAAAATTATGTACATTTACATTTAAAAAAAGTCATTGTACTCTACATTTTGTGCTGAACAGAAAATGTAATAGTATGCTTTATTATATATATATATATATATATATATATATATAAATACTCTGTATGATGATAAATAAAAAAAATACAGATTAAAAACAATTATTATTATTATTGTTATTATCAATAGACCATCATGGAGTCAAGAGACTAGTCATGGTGGACTATTGGTACTCTGACATGCACAGTTTATCATACTTTGACTTAAATGCATTACTGTCCCTGCATTCACCACACTCTCAGGCAATGCATTCCAATCACACCTATCACTTTCCATGAAAAAAATCTACTCCTCACCCCCCCCCCCCCTTGCTCATACCCATCTTATACAGCTTCCAGGGATAGCCTCTCAGTCTCCCTCTGTCTCTAGATATTCTATGAAAAATCTCATCCATGCAAATCTGGTAATTACCCTTTACCAACTTATATATCTTCCTTCTATCCACTAGGCTCTGTAGCTTCTCTCAATCTGTACTTACTGTGCATCCCATCATTGCTTCTCAAATTTTAAAACCTTACACTTTGCAACATTAAACTGACACCCCAACATGCTTGTCCATTCAGACAGTCTATTTAGGTCCTCTTGCAAAGCTACAACATCTGCTCTACTTCTCATAACTCTTCCTAACTTTGCATCATCATCTGAAAACAACTGTATATCACCATTTAAGTCTTTTCCAATGTCATTTACATGCAAATTAAACAACAATGGCCCCAAAACAGACCCCTGGGGCATACCACTAGTAACTTTCCTCTTCTGGAATATCACTCCACCAATACACAATGGATTGTGGCAATGATGACAATATCTAGTGCCTATGATTATCAGATATAGAATCCTCTTTACATGATCTACTTTGATTCTAGATTTCATTGCTTCATTTGCTACCTTTAGTTCTCTCCTAATTCTGATGCTTTTTTGATGATTTAATCTGAAAACTGATCATAAACTCTAATTACCAAAACAGTGAGATAATCTTTCTTGGAGGTTTCAACATCCATAGCTCTGATTGAATCCCCCATCTCAGACTTCACTCACTAAGCTGGAAGAGAAACCAGATAATCTTCATTATTCTCCCAAAATCTCCCAACATCCTAGATATTTTCTAACCCAGTTCTCCCTCCAAATACACTGCTGATGTTAGCTCTCTTCTTGGCAAGTCTGACCATAATTTTTCCATGTTTGGAAAGATTTTTAATGGGATTATATTGATCAAGTGCATATAATAAACAACTATGTTATACCAACTAGTTTCACCAACTAAGGCTGTTGGCATATTCAGGGTACATAACTGATGTAAGGCACTAAAAAGTAAAAAACTCTTACAAACTATAATCAACCGATTCCAATTATATTAAACAAAGAACAGAGCGTGTACAATACATGCATAGATCGTGCATGATATCACTTGTTATTTAGGAACGTTCTATAGTTGGCACTATAATTCAGTTCTGGCGAGTTGGAGGATCTGATAAGGGTCTTCCAGATCACGGGCAAGATTAGTCCTTGGTTCCTGTTAAGGTTTTTTATACAGCGGGCAACTGTTGTGGCTTCCTTTTTTTTTTTTTTCCATGTTTGTTTTTTCTACAGATCATCCTTCTTCTCAAAATCACTGCCCATATCCCATGGCACTACAACTGTACCAATTAAGATAATCTTCAGGATTTCTATTCTTTTTTCGATGGTCCAATTATCACCATCACTTTCCTGATACAAGCATCTGCTCTGATTTAATAACTGAAATTACTCTTGATAGAATGAGTGATTTTTGCAAGCCTTGGTTTTCCAAGAAATGCTGCAAAGCGGTCCAAGCTAAAAATGAGCATATGCACAATGGCTCAAGTTAAAATCTTCATTTTTCACCAAAGCGAGCCCTAGTGGCTGGACTGAATGAATCCAGTTTGTCTCCATGCTATGTAATGAGCAAGAAACGTATCATAACATTTTGAAAGATTTTGCTGAACAAAAAAAAAAAATCTTTATAATTAGATTTATTTATTTTTTTTTGGAAAACTGTAATCAATAAATATATTGTTTATTTCTTACTACTGTTTAATATCATATATTCCCAATACCTAATTATCCTAAATTAGGGATGTATCATTTAGAATATCATTAAAATGATTCCAACTGGGCCATGCAGTTGATTTGGCCAGGTCTGCTTCTCACTCAGCTTACACTGTAGTCCATAACAACTGAAAAATATTATTATTATTATTATTATTCAGGCCTCCATGGAGTCAAAAGACTCATCATGGGACGTCCTTCTTAAGAACAACATAAAGTCTGTCAAGACTCATCAAGGGGAGGTTCCCCCCCCCCCCCCAAGAAACACAAAGTATATCATACCACTCTTTAAACTCATTGACCGTTCTCGCTCCCACCACTCCATCAGGCAATGCATTCCACGGTTCAACCATCCTCCACGCAAAGAAACTACTCCTTACCCTCTTGCTCACAGTTTCCTTTCGTAACTTACAGGGATGGCCTCTTGTCATCACTCCTTCCCGCTGTTCAACCAAGCGAAAAAACTCCCCAGTGTCAACCCTGTAACCACCGCTCAACAGTTTAAAAGTCTCAATCATATCACCTCTCCTTCTTCTATCCACCAAACTCTGCAGTTCACATTCCCTCCGCCGATCCTCATAACTATCCTTGTACAGTCCTGAAACCATCTTTGTCATCCGTCTTTGTATCCTTTCAACAGTTAATTTATCCCCTTCAAATCCTGGGGACCAAATCTGAGAACAATAGTCCAAGTGTGGTCTGATCAGAGAGTTATACAATGGAATGATAACCCTCTTATCTCTGCAGGTCAGTGTCCTTCTCATATTTGCAGCAATCCTCTATGTTACCTTTACCACCTTTGCAATATGTCCCCTAAACTTAAGGTTTCTATCAATCATCAACCCCAGATCTCTTGTCTCACCTACTTCCTCCAGTATAACTCCTCCCATAGAGTATGCAGACATCCAATCGATGTTTCCCAAACCTCAAGACCTTACATTTTGCTGCATTAAACTGACACCCCTCATTCATTTGCCCATCTATCTAGCTTATTTAAATCCTCTTGCAGGGCTACCACATCTGCACTATTACTAATAATCCTTCCCAGCTTCGTATCATCTGCAAACAACTGAATATCCCCTTGCAATCCATTGGCAATGTCATTGAAATAAAGGTTAAACAATATAGGTCCTAGTACTGAGCCCTGTGAGACCCCACGTGTAACCCTCTGCCTCCTTGAAACTGCTCCACCATACACAACTCTCTGATACCTATCAGACAGCCAATCCTGAATCCAATTGACCAATCTGACATCCAGACCCATGTGCTGCAACTTAAATATCAGCTTATCATGTGGCACCCTGTCAAATGCCTTCACTAAGTCTAAGAAAATTGCAGTATATGACTTTCCCTCTTCTAATGTTCTTGTAACTTTATTATAAAAGGCTAGCATATTGCTAAAACAAGAGCGCCCTTTCACAAATCCATGTTGACTCTCACAGATAACATTACCCTCATCTGCCCAATGCTGTATACGGTCCCTTACTACTTTCTCCAAGATCTTAACAACTACTGATGACACACACACTGGCCTATAATTAGACACTTCCAGTCTGTTACCACCCTTATGCAATGGCACTATCTTACCTTCCTTTCATTCCCTGGGCACCTTTCCCACAGCCAGAATTTCATTGAAAAGCCAGGTTAAAGGCACTGTCAGTTCCCAAGCATATTCTCTCAAAACTCATGGTGAAATACCATCCAGTCCCAAAGCTTTACTGACATCCAGAGTACTCAGTATCTGAAACACACTCTCATCCTGTACCTCTAAACCTCGAACCTGCCCTATCCCTCTAGCATTAAAACTGACTCCTCCAGGATGAAATACTCCAATAAAGTGTTCATTGAACAATTCCACTATGTCCTCTGCATCAGTCACTCTGTTCCCATTTTTATCCCACAATATCATTCTTCCACAGTCATTTCTTCTCTTACTGGCCACATAGCTAAAAAATTCCATAGGATTTTCTTTGGATCTTAGGGCCAATCTCCTCTCATATTCCAGTTTCGCTTTGCTTACCACATTAGTCACTCCTCTGGCCTGTGTCTTATATTCTTCATGCATCTTCTCTTCACCTGTCTCCTTATATCTCTTCCATAGCCTCTTTTTTGCATGCAGTTGCTATTTAATATTGTTTGTCATCCACTTTACTCCAAATTGTGTCCTCTTCTTCACTCGTGGTATGCAACTTACCATTGCTGCTAACAAATATTCTTTCACAATTTCCCATACACTAATGATATCCCGGCCTTCCAATTCCTCCCTCCATGAAACTTCCCGAAGTTGATGTCTAAGACTATTATAATCACCTGCATTCCACATAATCACCTGCATTCCACATAAGTTCCCATCTCTTTGATACTCCTGCATGTCTATTCATTTTCCAAGTCAAAACCATATGGTCACTCTCTCCAACTGGTGGGAGAGATGTCAACTCAGTTATTATCAACTCTTCTGATGCTATAACCAAATCCAAAACTCTTCAACCTCTTGTTCCCTCTGTTACATGTTGCCTAAGACATTTGTCCCTGAAGAATTCTAGAAATTCCATTCCCCTATTGTTACATGCATCTTCCTCTCTCCAATTTATACTACTGTAGTTAAAATCTCCCATAACAATCATTCTTCTTGCACTTGCCAAACTCACTGTCTAAACATCTCCTGGTCCCCATCTTCTGTGCTCCTGGGTCTGTAGCCACACCCCACTAAATATCCTGTCTTGCCCACCTCTACCTCACACCATACGCTCTCAAAATCATTTGTCTCACTTCCTTCCAAAACCTCCACTCTTAGAGGACATAGCTTATCACTTATCATAAGCAGTACCCCACCACCATCCTTTCCCCTCCTATCCTGACGAAAAATGCTATACCCAGCGACTTCTATTCCTGTTGTTATATCCCCTTCTGTCAACCATGTCTCAGTGATCGCAATAATTTTTGGCCAGGCTGATGCTATCTGCGCCACCAATTCCTCTCCCTTATTCCGGATACTCTGGGCATTAGTATAAAGCATATAAATGCCATTGTTTCTATACCCAGCATTATCCCTTCTAGACTCCACTGGGCTCAGTGTTACCTGACATCGTCTCCCTTCTCCCAAGTATCCATTCTCACAAGAGGCCACCCCTGCTATCATCCTCCCTGGGACACACTGACTCGTTCAGAACAGCAATCTCTCCAGATGCCTATGTCCTTCCTCATTCAAATGTAAACGGTCTCTCGCATACAATTCCTCTCTTTCCTCAAACGCACTCCAAGCATCCACATATACCAGTCCTCTCTTGTCACACATTCTTGCTTTTATGCCATTCAATATCACCCGCTCTTCTGCTCAGCTCATCATTATCATACCTAGGCAACACACACACTATTTTTCCTCTCTCTGTTTTCTTCCGTACAGTCTCAAGCAAAAATCTTGCATTCCTTGCTGCCCGACTTACATTACCACTCAAATCATTCGTTCCTATCATTACAATCATCCACCCTTTCACCTCTCTTAATTACCATAGCCACCCTTTCTATTGTTCCTCCTGGCAAACACTCCTCATGCATCTTATCTTGAACACCACGGATCATTGAGTCACCATACATTATACCTCTTACCATTCCCTATCTCCTATTGTTTCCATTCTCTCCTCTTCTTTCATTCCCATAGGTCTCTCTCATTCCCTCTCCTATACTGCTATTCTCTCTTCTAGCATTCCCATACCACTTTCTCCTACTGTTTCCATTCTCTCGTCTTCTAGCACTCCCATACATTTCTCTCATTCCCTCTCTCCTACCGTTTCCATTCTCTCCTCCTCTAGCACTTCCATATCTCTCTCTCTCTCATTCCGTCTCTCCTACTGTTTCCATCCTCTCATCTCCTAGCATTCCCATACCTCTCTCTCATTCCCTCTCTTCTACTGTTTCCATTCTCTCCTCTTCTAGCACCCCCTTACCTCTCACTCATACTCCCTAAATTCTCTCTCTCTCTCTCCCCTACTCTGATTCACCTTGCATTTATCTCTTCCATTCTCCTAATCTTATCTTTCATACTTCTGCTCTCATTCACAAGACATTCCACCTCCTCTTTCAGCTCATCTATCTCCCTCTGCAGGTCAGTCACTCTTAATCTAAATTCACTCTCCCAAATAAAACCATCTCCTAAACTTTCACAGTCACTCACACCTTCCACACTATCAACTATTATTTTCTCATTCATATATATATATATTTTTTCATTCTCTCCTATCACACTACTTGTCTTCCTATATTCATTTCCCGTTCCTGGCGCAACAAGGTCGGATCGATATTTCTAATGCACTTATTTCCTCCAACTGCCTGCATTTTGCGCACATACGCTCTCCACTCTCTTTCACAAGCCACATATCCAATTCCCGAGAAGCATACATGCCGCAAGTACTGCATGCCACAAAGTCCCTTATGATATTACTTATAATAGAGTTCTTAAATGACGGAGGACTTGGCGATACGCCACTTGCGACTGCAGCTGAATCCACCATCATTCCTTACTGCCGAGTAGCGTAATCTTTAATAATTATTCAATTAATAAATTCCGTTAAATAAATAAGAAAAAAAAGTACAAACAATTACAAGCAAAAAAACATTTAAATACACTATATTATCAGCAACTTTAAAACAGACTTTGTAAGTGCCAGATGGAATAAGCATGCCTCCTGCTCAAATGATAGTGCAGTCTTCTAGTCTCTCACAAAGGCCATTGGACAATATTTCTGCCCAACTAATGTTTCCACTTCTCTTTCTTCCAGATCGAACAATGGTAACATCTCCTAAAGAAAAAGCAGATCTCTTGGCATCAAAGTCTTCTCTTCCAAATCTTGTTTAGATGATCAAGGCAAATCTCCACTTGTTATTCCACAAAGTATTTACAGTGTGCCTTTCAAATATTTCACAAATATGCAAATAGTCCAAGCAAATACTGAAACAGGTCAAACAAGAAGTATAAAACTTTATTGAATCAGATATTTCAGTCTGAATCTAACAGGCCATCTTCAGTGGAATGACAGGTTAGCAACAATGGATTTTTAAAGTTGGACAAACAAGGTGTTCTGTGGAAAAAAGAAAAAAAAAAAAAGACAGGAAGACAAATCTTTTATCATTTATAATAAGTCCGTGAAATCTGATTTGGCACAGCACAGAACTGATACTGACCATAGAATCTTCTGGTCTAAAACTCATCTACTTCACCTTTTTTTTTTTTTTGCTTAAGATTTGAGCATTTGTTCAAAAAGAGGTGCTAAAACTTTCTACTACATCACCCAAATAAAAACCATGATGACCATCTATCTATACCTAAACTTTGGAAGAGCCTTATTAATTATAAGTGGTAATTTTTTGGGTATTTTTTATTATAAGGTGCCTCCATGGAATCAAAAGACTCATCGCAGGAGACCCAACATTGACATACTAACCATTATTCACACAATACCTGTCATACTTTCCCTTAAACTCATTCACAGAGGAAGCATTCACAACCACCTCTGACAACGCATTCCACCCATTTACAACCCTCGAAGCAAAAAATCTAGTCCTAACACCCTTGTTAACTACACTCTTACACAGTCTCAAAGGATGACCCTTCGTTCTCTCCCTTCCTGCACTGGTCTTTAAAAAATTATCAGTATCAATCCTATAAAACCTTTTTAATAATTTATATGCTTCTATCATATCTCCTCTCCTATGTCTATCAACTAGTTTTTGAAGCCCACAGACCTTCAATCTATCCTCACAGGAGACATCCAACAGGCCTGCAACAATTTTCATAACCTGCCTCTGAATCCTCTCCACTATTTCCTCATCACCAAGAAATCCAGGTGATCAGATCTGTGCACAATAGTACAAATGAGGTCTTATTAATGCTTTATAAAGTGGGACAATCACTTCCTTATCCCTGCTTGTCAGTGTGTTCTTCGATAACCATGTAATTTGATGTGAAGTTTCGGCAACCCTTGCAATATGCCCTCCAAACTTAAGTTCTCTGTCCACAATAACTCCCAAGTTCCTAGCCTCATCAACTTCTTGCAGTTCAGTTCCATTAGTATAGTAAGAGTGGCTTGGAATATATGGATGCTTAGAGGGCATTTGAGGATAGAAAGGAACTGTATACAAGAAACCACTTGCATTTGAATGAGGAAGGATGTAGGCATCTGGAGAGATTGCTGTTTTCTGAACGAGTCAATGCAGGGAAACTGGAATTACCAGTGTGGATGGTAGCAGAGGTGGCCTCTTGTGGGAAAAGATGCTTGAAAGAAGGGGGGAATGCATCAGGTAACACTGAGTCCAGTGGAGTCTGGAGGGGATAATGATAGGTATGGAAACAGTGACATTTTTATTCTTTATACTAATGCCAGGAGTATCCAGAATGAATGAGATGAATTGGTGGCACTGATAGCATCGGCTTGTCTGAAGATTACTGGGATCTCTGAGACATGGTTGACAGATGATGATATAATAACAGGAATAGAAGTATCAGAGTACAGCATTTTTTGACAAGATAGGAAGGGAAAACACAGTGGTGGAGTACTGTACTGCTTATGATAAGTGATGACTTATGTCCTCTCAGAGCGGAGGCTTTGAAGGGCAGTGACGCTAATGGTTTTGAAAGCATATGGTGTGAGGTAGAGGTGGGCAAGACAGATATTTAGTGGGGTGTTGCTACGAGCCAGGGAGCATAGAGAGTTTTGGATTTGGTCATAGCATCAGAAGAGCTAATTATAACTGAGATGACCTCTTCCCCCAGTTGGAGAGAGAGAGAGAGAGAGTGAACATGTGGTTTTGACTTGGAAGATGAATAGACATGCAGAAGTATCAAAGAGAAGGGAATGTATGTGTAATTATAAGGTGGATAATTATAATAGTTTTAGATATCAACTTGGGGAAGTTCTATCGAGAGAGAAATTGGAAGGCCAGGATATCATTAGCACTTTGGAAATTGTGAAGGAATATTTGTTAGCAGCAACAGTAAGTTGCATTCCATGACTAAGAAGAGGGCACAATTTGATGTAAAGTGGATGACAAACAATATCAAACAAGAACTGCAGGTGAAAAAGAGGCTACTATGGAAGAGATATATAAGGAGAGGGGTGGACAGAAGATGCATGAATAATATAAGATTCAGGTCAGGAGAGTGACTAGTATGGTAAGGAAGGTGAAACTGGAATATGAGAAGAGATTGTCACTAAGATCCAAAGAAAATCCTATTGAAATGTTTAGTTATGTGGCCAGTAGGAGGAGAAATGATTGTGGAAGAATGACATTTTGGATAAAAATGGGTATAGAGTGACTGATGCAGAGGACATAGTGGAGTTGTTCAATAAACACTTTATTGGAGTATTTCATCCTGGAGAAGTAAGTTTTAATACTAGAGAGATTAGGGCAGGTTCGAGGTTTAGAGATGCAAGAGGAGAGTGTGTTCCAAATACTGAGTACCCTGGATATCGGTAAAGCTGTGGGACTGGATGGTATTTCACCATGGGTTTTGAGAGAATGTGCTAAGAACTGACAGCTGATAGACTTGGCTTTTCGATGGAGTATTGGAGTATTTCTTTATTGGAGTATTTCATCCTGGAGAAGTAAGTTTTAATACTAGAGAGATTAGGGCAGGTTCGAGGTTTAGAGATGCAAGAGGAGAGTGTGTTCCAAATACTGAGTACCCTGGATATCGGCAAAGCTGTGGGACTGGATGGTATTTCACCATGGGTTTTGAGAGAATGTGCTAAGAACTGACAGCTGATAGACTTGGCTTTTCGATGAAAGTCTTGCTACGGGAAAGGTTTCCTCCATTCCCATAGCAAGAGGAGGTGGAATGTCTTGGAAATGAGTTGAGAAGCATAAGAAGAAGAATGAGTTAAGACGTAATAAGGACAGTAGCAGACTGGAAAGTGTCAAATTATACACCAGTTTGTGTTTCATCAGTAGTTGTTAAGATCTTGGAGAAAATATACAGCGTTAGGCAGATGAGGGTAATGTTATCTGTGTGAGTCAATATGGATTTGTTAAGGGGTGCTCTTGCTTTAGTAATATGATTGCCTTTTATAATAATGTGACAAGAGCAGTTAATGAGGGAAAGACATATTCTGCCAATTTTTGGATTTTGCAAAGGCATTTGACAGGGTCCCACATGATAAGCTGATATTTAAGTTCCAGCAGATGGGTTTAGATGTCAGGTTAGTCAACTGGATTCAGAATTGGCTGTCTGATAGGTATCAGAGAGTTGTGAACGGTGGGACAATATCAAGGAGGCAGAAGGTTACAAGGGATCCACAGGGCTCAGTACTGGGACCTGTATTGTTTAACCTTTATATCAATGACATAGTCAGTGGATTGCAGGGGGATATTCAGTTGTTTGCAGATGATATGAAGCTAGAAAGGGTTAGTAGTAATAGTGCAGATCCTGCAGCCCTGCAAGAGGATTTGAATAAACTGGATAGATATATGAATGGGAATATCAGTTTAATGCAGCAAAATATGAAGTCTTGAAATCTGTGATACATCAATGGGAGGCTGCATACTTGATTGGAAGAGCTGTACTAGAGGAAGTAGGGGAGACAAGAGAATCTCGGGGTGATGATTGATAGAAAACTGAAATTCAGGGAACATATTGCAAAGGTGGTGAAAGTAACCCAGAGAATTGCTGTAATGAAGAGTTGTCATTCCATTGTATAAAGCCCTGATCAGACCACACTTGGACTATTGTTCTGAAATTTGGTCCCCAGGATTTGAATGGGATAAATTAATGTGGAAATGGTACAGAGGTGGATAACAAAGATGGTTTCAGGACTGTACAATGTTAGTTATGAGGATCGGCTGAGGGAATATGGACTGCAGAGTTTGGTAGATAAAAGGAGAGTTGATATGATTGAGACTTTTAAACTGTTGAGAGGTAGTTACAGTGTTGACACTGGGGAGTTCTTTTGTTTGGTGGAACAGGAGGAAGGAGCCATCTCTGGAAGTTATAAAAGGAAGCTGTGAACAAGAGGATGGGGAGTGGTTTCTTTTCATGGAGGGTAGTGGAATACTTTGGAATACTTTGCCTGATAGAGTGATGAGAGTATGAATGGTCAATGAGTTCAGGAGTGGTATGATTGAGTTTGTGTTTGCTAGGAAGGACCTCCCATGATGAGTCTTTTGACTGCATGGAGGCCTGAATAATAATAATAATAATAATAATAATAATAATAAATATCTTTATGAATAGATCACTGGTGTACAGAAGCTGTTGACTTCACATCGATTGCTTCAATTTCCCATAATGCACAGTACACTCCCTTTTGGACATGTTTGCTATGCATTATAGGAAGGGTGACTACCCCGACTAATTTTGACTATTATTGAAGTGAAAAAGTAAAAGTGTAGTCATCATAAGCCTAGAGCAGTATATTCTCATGATAATATTATGAGAAAGAAAAGATGGGTGGATAATAGGATAGATATAAAAAAAAGTCCTAAGGGTTTTTATATCATCATGTAGCCAAAGGATATCCTTTTCTAAATTAAGCACCATGAGTTTGACCTTCTTTGCCTAGGACTACTCTTCAGTCATTTCTGAAGTTGACCATAAGACTAAAAGCAACGAAGAGAATGGAACTATGCAAAGAAACCCTCATAATAAGAGCGCACATAATTTTATCTCCACCTAGCAGATACTTCATAACATGGTTGGTCTACAACACTTAGAAAAAATTTGACATTGTAACAATGCTTCTTTCTAAATATAAATATCACACCTTTACAATATTGTAATGCATCTTTACATCACATTGGTGGTTTTTAAAGCCATAATTTTAACTAACTTCCCATTAATTATAAAAAACAAAATATTCTCTTTCCATTAGCAGATGGAAAAAAAAAAAAAAAAAAAAAAAAAAAAGAACCTGTTCTGTTGTAAGTAATGGAATGCACAACACATTACATAATCTCATCCAAATATGTAGGACAAGAGGGCAGGTATAGAATGCATGTTTGTTCCAATCTGTAACAAATGTCACAGATTGGATCTCTGATAATAAAGCACGATTGGCATTTACTGGAAGGTGACATTATTATTATTATTGTTGTTATTATTATTATCATCATTATTCAACCTCTATGGAGTCAGAAACTCGTCATGGGAGGTACACACTATTGCACACAATGCTCATCATCCAACCATGCCTTAAACAACTAATTCAATGTGTCTACACCCATTCTGTGCGCGCGCGCACAGAATGAGTGTGTGTGTGTGTGCTAATTGAATTAGCACACACACACACACACACACACACACACACACACACACACACACACACACACACACACACACACACACACACACACACAGGCCATGTATTCCACTCATCAACCACTCTACATGAAAAGAACATGCAGTTCTCCAAGCAAGATCACTCCTGTTAGGGTACTCTTGGAACTTCAGTAAATTATTAAACAGAGTGTCACTGGTGGTACCCAAATGTGCAAGTTCCTTATACCAAGTTTTGCTGTTATTGATGAAAAAAATGTCAGTGCCGGAATGCTGTTGAAGGTTTAGAGCTAAGCAGAGAATGCTGTAGTATTCAGGAACAATCTCTGCCCTTGGGCCACTGTAATCATATGTTCCGAATAGTGAAAGATGAAAATCCAGGTAGTACCAGAGAAGGTCTGCACATGTGTGATAGGTCTATAATATTTTATAGATTTAGACCATATTGTTCAAATAGCAGAATTTTAATACTGGAAGCCTTACATCTTCATACTTCTCTGATAGTTAAAGAAATTCTTTTTTAACTTGGGAAATAGGTTTGAGGCTACGATTGGTCTATGAATTTAACACTTTTGTAACATTGGTGATTTTTATCTGTTTTATTGTGTTTTCCCCCTTAGAAAATTAAAGTTCATATATATTATAAAGTTCATATATAAAATTAGTGGTTCATAGTATAATATTAGTATACATTTTAGTGTTTTATAGTACATTAGTGTACACTGTAGTGCTTTTAGTGTATTTAGTGTTTTATAACATATTTTTGTTACGATATTGCAATATTAAGTATAGTTTAAAATGGCATCAAAATGCATAAGACTTCGCTGCTCTTCTAAGAGCAGTGAAGTCAAGAATAAGAACACTTGCCCCAAAGTATACAAAAGAACATGCAGGTAGCTTATTATATCTGTACATGAATGCTAGGAGTATCAGAAACAAGGGGATAGAGTTTGTTGCCTTGGTCAATATGTTGAGCCCTGAGATTGTAGGCACTAGTGAGACCTGGCTATCAGAATCAGACACACTAACTGGTATCGAGTGTAAACAGAGAAGTATTTTTAGGAATGACAGACAGGATAGGAGAGAAGTGGGTGTGATGCTAATGATATCAGATGACTTGAATCCAGTTAATGTTGAGACTTATGATTGTAATACTAGTAACAGTTTTTCATGTGGCAGTGAGTTTGAAATTATCTGGTGTGAGGTGGAATTTAACAAGATCGAATAGATAGTGGGGTGCTATTACAGACCTGGTGGATTGCTTGCTAGTGATGAAGAAATGCATCACCAAATAAAGACGATGGGTGCAAAAAGAGCAATCACAATGGGGGACTTTAATTATCAAAACACTGATTGGGTAGCAGTGAAATCTCATGGGGAGAATGAAACTGAATTTACTAAGCTGTTGCAAGACAACTTCCTCAAGCAGAAAGTGACAGAATGAACTTGTGGTCAAAGAGAGTGTTTCAGTTAAATATGTAAATATTCCATCCGGTTGGTGACAGTGATATCATGCAGTACTCACTGAGAAATGGCTAAGTTTATGAAGTGCATGAGAAGCATTTAAAAAGAATATCAGAATATGTCCCAAGAGTTCGAAAAATAAATATGACAGGAGTCAAATGGATGTGTAATCTTATTAAGCAGTAGATTCGTAAGAAAAGGATGATGTGGAAGGAATACCGTGGTGCATAAGGATGATGTCTGTTATGAAAATTATAAACAGCAGGCCAAAAGCGTCACAACTGCTGAATGGAAAGCTAAGTATGATATGAAAAAAAACTGGCTCTGCAAGCTAAAGATAACTTCAAAGAATTCTATTGATATGCTGTAAGTAAAAGAAAGAATGAATATAAAAGAATAGCTCTACTGAATGCAGATGGTGTAAAGGTGACATATGCAGAAGAGGTTGTTCAAATAATGAGTACCCATTTTGCTAATAGCTATCAACTTGGTGTATACAACATTGAATTCAATGCTACCCCTTCACTGAATGAAGAAACGCAGGTGTATGAGGAGGTGGGGGAGGTACTAGAGCTGTTGCACAAATTGAATATGAATTTAGCAATACGGATTGATGGGATTTCAGCATGGCTGCTAAAAGAGTGTTCAGATGAACTGGCTGTTCCTTTAACTAGACTATATAATTTGAGTCTCAGAATAGGGAAGATTCCACAGGAGTGGAAAGAATGTATGGTAATATCAGTGCACAAGTGTGGTGCAAAGGCTGATGTATCCAACTATCGACCAATCAGTATCTCAGGATTCACATTCAGAAATAGGTTGAAAGAGAATGTATACTTTGTAATGAACAATGGGTTTACTAAGGGAAAATCATATTTTAGCAACTTTTTCACATTATAATAATGTTACCATTCAGCTAGACAAGGGGAATGGATGCACCACGACTCTTGGATTTGGTTAAGGCCTTTGACAGAATATAGCATGGACGACTGTTGCATAAATTGAATTATATGGTTTGGATTATAAAATATTAGCATGGATAGCTGACTGACAGATATCAAAAAGTGGTATATGGGGAATGTGAGTCTGCAAGATTTAAGGTAACCAGTAGTGAATCACAGGGATCAGTGTTGGGCCTCTATTATTCAGTCTGTATATTAATGACATTGGGAAGGATTTGAAAGGTGATATACAGCTATTTGTTGATGGTGCAAAGATAGGTAGAGTAATCAAGAATGCAGCTGATACAGTACTTGCAGAATGATTTGAATGGGCTGGAAAATGGCTGTCAGTTTAATATTAGTAAATTGAAAGTCATACTCTTCAGTTATCAGATTAGATATCTAATCTCACATTATATCAGTGGGATTATGTTAGAAGGAACTGATCTGGCTAGAGATCTTGAAGTTTTAGGAGATAGGAAGTTGAAATTCAAGGGCCATATAGCAAAGATTGCAAATACAACTGAGAAGATAATTGCAATGCTGAAATGAACTTTGACATGTAAAGATAAGGATGTCATTTTGTCTCTATACAAGGTCTCGAGAATACCTCACTTGGACTATTGTGTGCAGGTCTGGTCTCCTTGTTTGATGGATAAAGAACTATATATCCTCTGTCCAAAAAGAAACGCAACTTTTCGAAAATAGAAGAAACTAGTGGCGCCACCTGTTGTATCTTTTTGTTGTTGAAAGCAGCAACCTTCATTAGTGTTTTATCAACTATTTATGACATTTGTTATAATTAATATATTATAATATATAACAATTATAATTAATTGTTATATTAGAAGCCGAGGTATAGTGCCAAGAGTGACAGTGTGTTTTGACGAACGGTCGTTATCAAGATATTCATGCCCCACTCGATGAATTCTTGCTATCAATTGCTTCAAAACTTCGAGATAAAACTCACCATTGACCATTTGGCCAGGTGGAACCAATTCTTTGTGGATAATGCCCTTGGAATCATAGAAACAAATCAGCATTGTCTTTACTTTTGACTTCTCCAAGTGACTTTTTTTCGGATGCCCCTCTTCTGGTGGTCTCCACTCAGCACTCTGGTGCTTTGTTTCAGGCTTATACTCAAAATACCACGTTCCGTCACCAGTAACGATCGCTTAAAGGAAGTTTGAGTCCCGAGAGATTTTAACGAGGTCCTTGCAGTGTTCAATTTGATACATTTTTGGTCATCAGTCAACTTGTGGGGAACAAATCACGAATTCAATTTACAAAGGCCCAAACTCTCAGTCAAAATGTTGTGCACAGTTGATTTGAATCCCCAATTCATCTTCAATCAATCTCAAGGATGATTTCTGGTTTCTTTGATGAAATCATGCACTTTTTGGATGTTAACTTCGCTCAGTCCAGTTTTTGGATGGCCTGGCTTTTCTTTGTCCTCAAGTGTCTCACGACGACTTTGAAATCACTTAAACCACTCTTAAAATAATTGAGTACGGGATGAGCATTCATAACTGTATGTTTTTTGAATCATTTGATGCATTTCGGTAAAACTTTTACCAAGTTTAACACAAAAGTCAATCGCAGCTCTCTGTTTGAAACTCATTTTCCGACCGTTTATCAAAACACACTGTCACTCTTGGCACTATAACTCGGCTTCTAATGAAACAAATGTCATAAACAGTTGATACAACACTAATGAAGGTTGCTGCTTTCAACAACAAAAACGATACAACAGGTGTCACCACAAGTTTGGTTTCTATTTGGACAGAGGGTGTATAAGATAGATGGTTTGCATTTGAATGGATATGGAATTAGACATCTTCAAAAAGTATAGTTCAAGGAGAGTTCAAAAATGTGCTTTGTCCACTGTTATTCAATGTATACATTAATGATATTGGGAAGGATTTGACAAGCAACATATAGATATTTGCTGATGGTGCAAAAATAGGCAGAGCAATCAGGAATGCTGCTGATATGCAGTACCTTTAGTTCAGAATGATTTGAATAGGCCGGAATTTTGGGCATGGGAAAGTGGATGTCCGTTCAATGTCAGTAAATGTAAAGTCATTCACTTCGGCATGATTAGATATCCAACATTGTATTACATTGGTGGGATTATGCTTGAAGAAACCGATGAGGCTAGGGATCTTGGAGCGTTAGTAATAAGAAGTTGAAGTTCAAGGGCCTTGTAGCAAAGATCGCAAATACAACTCAAAAGATAATTGCAATGCTGAAACGAACTTTAGCATGTAAAGATAAGGATGTCATTTTGCCTCTTTACAAGGCCTTGACAAGATCTCACTTGGAATATTGTGCGCAGGTCTGGTCTTCTGGTTTCCATGGTGATTCTGATACAGTGGAGACAGTGCAGAGGAGAGTTTTATATTATATATTATTTCAGGATTGTAGGATACTTATTATGAAGACAGATTGAGAATTTGTAGACTGCAGACACTAGCAAACAGGAGAAAGAGAGGTGATATGATTGAGACTTACAAACTTATGAAAGAGTTATAAAGAATTTCAGTAGATGAAACTTTTCATTTTATGGAGGGTGGGGAAAGGATGCAAGGGTATCAATGGAAATTGAGAATGAATGCTCTCAAGAAGGGGATTACGGCTAGATTTTTCTCTCATAGAGTAGTGCATAATTGGAATGGATTTCCATTGCAAGTGTTGTGAATGAATTCAAGAACAGGTGTGACAGCTAGTGTGAATAGTGTGGCCTCCCTCAATGAGTTCCTGACTCCCTGGAGGTCTTGCTTAATAATAATAAAATAATAATAATAACAATAATAATAATAATAATTTCTTGTTAGTCGTCAAAAAAATTGCACAGATTTAGTATATATAGTTGTTTTTCTTCAGCTTCTGTAATATCTGTAATATTTATTATGCACAGCTCAGCAGGGAAGATTATTCATGGTTTTATGTACTAGGAACTTTAGAAGAATGGCAGTGAAATTTGAGCAATAAATGAACAAGATAAACAAAGAATAAAAACAAGTGAAATGAGCTTCATGAGAGGAACTGCAAAATACATATTATTAGACAAAAAAAAAAAAAAAAAAAAGAACAAAGATATTTGAAAAGAAATAAAAATGAAATTATTATCATTATTATTATTATCCAGGCTTCCATGGAGTCAAAAGACTCATCGTGGGAGGTCATTTTTAGGAAATACAAAGTCTATCATACCACTCCTTGAACCCATTAACCATTCCCACTCCAAAAACTCTCTCAGGCAATGCATTCCAAAGTCCAGCCATCCTCCATGCAAACAAACCACTCCTCACCCTCTTGCTCACAGTTTCCTTTCATAACTTCCAGGGATGGCCCCTTGTCATCACTCCTTCCAGCTGTTCAACCAAGCGAAAGAACTCCCCAGTGTAAACCCTGTAAACACCTCTCAACAGTTTAAAAGTCTCAATCATATCACCTCTCCTTCTTCTATCTACCAAACTCTGCAGTTCACATTCCCTCAGCCGATCCTCATAACTATCCTTGTACAGTCCTGAAACCATCTTTGTCATCCGTCTTTGTATCCTTTCAGCAGTTAATTTATTCCCTTCAAATCCTGGGGACCAAATCTGAGAACAATAGTCCAAGTGTGGTCTGATCAGGGCCTTATACAACAGAATGATGACTCTTATTTCTGCAGGTCAGTGTCCTTCTCAGTATTGCTGCAATCCTCTGAGTTACCTTCACCACCTTTGCAATATGCTCCCTGAATTTCAGTTTTCTATCAATCATCACCCCCAGATCTCTTGTTTCCCCTACCTCCTCCAGTACAGCTCCTCCAATTGAGTATGCATCCTCCCATTGATGGATCCCAAACCTCAAGACTTTACATTTTGCTGCATTGAATCGACAACCCTATTTACTTGCCCATCTGTCTAGTTTATTCAAATCCTCTTGCAGGGCTTCCATATCTGCACTATTACTGATAACCCTTCCCAACTTCACATCATCCGCAAACAACTGAATGAACCTTACAATCCATTGACAATATCATTCATATAAAGATTGAAAATACTACAGGTCCCATTACTGAGCGCTGTGGAACCCCACTTGTAACCTTCTACTTCCTTGATATTGTCCCATCATATACAACTCTTTGATATCTATCAGTCAGCCAATCTCAAATCCATTTGACTAACCCGACATTTAAACCCATGTGCTGCAACTTAAATATCAGCTTATCATGTGGCTGTCAAATGCCTTTGCAAAATCCAAAAAAATGGCAGTATATGCCTTTCCCTAATCAACTGCTCTTGTCACTTTATTATAAAAGACAATCATATTAATAAAGCAAGAGCGCCCCTTAATAAATCCATGTTGATTCTCACAGATAACATTACCTTCATCTACCCAATGCTGTATATAGGTCCCTCACTAATTTCTCCAAGACATTAACAACTACTGATGACACACAAACAGGCTTATAATTAGATACTTCCAGTCTGCTACCGCCCTTATGTAGTGGCACTATCTAACCTTCCTTCCATTCCCTGAGTACCTTTCCTTCAGCTAGACTTTTATTGTAAAGCTAGGTCAATGGAGTTGTCAGTTCTTTAGCACGTTCTCTCAAAACCCCTGGTGAAATACCATCCAGTCCAACAGCGTTATTGGTATCCAGAGTACTCAGTATTTGGAACACACTCTCCTCTTGCACCTCTAAACCCTGATCCTGCCCTATCCCTCTAGTATTAAAACCTCCTCCAGGATGAAATACTCCAATAAAGTGCTCATTGGACAACTCCAATATGTCCTCTGCATCAGTCACTCTATTCCCATTTTTATCCCGCAATGTCATTCTTCCACAATCGTTTCTCCTACTGGCCACATAGCTAAAAAATTCCCAAGGATTTTCTTTGGATCTTAGTGCCAATCTCTTCTCATATTTCAGTTTTTCCTTCCTCACCATTCTGATCACTCTCCTGGACTGTGTCTTATATTCTTCGTGTATCTGTCCTCCAACCCTCTTCTTGTATATCTTCCATAATCTCTTTTTCAACTGCAGTTCCTGTTTGATATCATTTGTCATCCACTTTACACCAAATTGTGTTCACTTCTTCACCCGTCGAATACAGCTTACTATTGCTGCTAACAAATATTCTTTTACAATTTCCCAAGCACTAATGATATCCTGGCCTTCCAATTCTGCCCTCCATGGAACTGCCCCTAGTTGATACCTAAGACTAGTATAATCACCCCCTTATAATTCCACATACATTCCCTTTTCTTTGATACACCTGCATGTCTGTTCATCTTCCAAGTCAGAACCACATGGTCACTCTCTCCAACTGGTGGGAGAGATGTCATCTCACTTTTTATCAGCTCTTCTGATGCTATGACCAAATCGAAAACTCTTGTTCCCTCCATCACATGCTGCCGAAGACATTTGCCCCTCAAGTATTGCAGAAATTCTATCTCCTTCTTACTATTTGCATTTTCCCTCTTCCCAGCTTATACTGCTGTAGTTAAAATCTCCCATAACAGTCATTCTTCTTGCACTTGCCAAGCTCTACTGCCTAAACATCTCCTGGTCCCCACCCTCTATGCTCCCTGATTTATAACAACACCCCAACAAATATCCTGTTTTTGCCACTTCTACCTCACACCATATGCTTTCTAGAAGAAAAACTTAACAAATATAAAGAAAATTGGATAGAACATGTAAACCAAATGACTAATATCCAATATATTAAACAATTAATAAAGAGTTGACCTCAAAAGAGAATATTAGATCGAATATGACATCAGAGCAGATCAGAAGGTCTATTTCCATATTTAGTGTTACGATGATAATGATGAGAGCTTTGGAAGAAAAGCAAATTGGCCCAATTTCCAATAAGTGGTCCAATAAGCTTTCAGTGTTCTTATATATAAGTTCTTGAACTAGTAATATTGGACAGGTAGAGAGGAGAGTCCATAGAGAATGCCTCTGTGATCCCACTTTCCAAAAATGTTTAAATTTGGCCTGTCAGCATTGGCAGCAGCGGGAGCCAGTGAAAATTTTAAGTGGGGGTGCTGCAGATATAAAAAACAACAAAAAAAAACCCTTTTTTTCTTAATCAGTAATATGAATTTATTAATAAATAAATTTACATATTAAAAATTGCTTTATTAAAAATATTTCATCCTCGCCACGAACAAACACCAATAATAAAAGTTTCGTATCAATAGCAATGACAAGCACAAACGAATATCGGTGTTAGATCGCAGTGCATTTGTTTCGTGTAATGATAACTGAAAAAATATAATTCTTTTCATATTTTCAACAGTGACACTCGTCATAATTCAGCCTTGTATCTATAATAAATAAATAATTATATGTTATTTTAACAAAATAAAATAAGATTTATAAAAAATAGTTCATCATGAACACGTACCAATAATAAATGTTTCATATCTCACAGAAATAATGCACGCAAGCTTATGATACACTGCCCAAGCGGCAATGAATCTAATGACGTAACGTGCAATGACAAGCACAAACGAATATCAACATTAGATCGGAGTGCATTTGTTTCGTAATCTAAAGCATTGATCAAACAATTCAAATTATTAACTATTCAGTCAATGTCAAAACATAAGCTGTAACCTTTAATATGTTGTATTGCATTTATATAACGTTGTAAGCATTGTTATTATTTATGAACACAGACAAAATTTAATTTTTTCATTTTTTCCTTATGGGTGCTGCAGTGTCGCAGTGCTTATGTACGAGCCACCACTGATTGGCAGTTTGTCTAATGACTGTGCTGAATTTTTCCAAAATATCAAACAGTATATGGAATCATTATCCCTCATATTAAAACAGCAAAATGACATATACCCACAGTAATAAACTTTAATGAAAGTACAGATATTTTGTACTGAAAATAACAGTAGATCATCAGTATGTTGTACATACTGATGATCTACTGTTATTTTCAAACAGTAGAAAATACTGTTTGAACAACAAGCAAATCAAAGAACAGGAATACAAGGTACATAAAACAATTGGTTTACCAATTAAAAACAGTTGCCTTGTGCTATAAATTAATATTAGTATTAATTAATAAATAATTGGAAAACTATTTTGGACGTTTACATAAAATGAGAATCTCCCAAACTTTTGGGAGAGAAAGACACTCATTTTGATTCAGGTTAGGCCAATTGTAAAACGGCAACAGAACTGTCTTTGAAAAGGTATTCATATTTAAGGTATTCATCTTCTTCAATGAAGCACCATGGAGAAGATGAGCTCCATCCCACAGGATACTCTTTTTAATATCAATACTATGCTGTGCCACATGAGACTTTTGAGGTTTCCCCATATTCAATGTAGTACTGATGTTCATTAATTCTTTTTTTCCACAGAATGACTCAACTGGCCAAAGTATGTCAAACCACATTCACAGGGGATCTGGTAAACATCAGCTAAAGATAGAGATGGCAGTTTGCCTTTTGTAGATGGTAACAGATGAGAAATTTTGTTGACAAGAAAATATGTGGGATTAAGGTGATGCTTCTTCAAAATTATACCAACAGGTTCAGAGATACCCGAAATATAAGGGATTGGAACCTTGCAGTCTGTTGGAACACAGGAGTCAATTAACTGTTGGATTTGATGAGGGGTGTAACCATTTAATTCCATTAGTTGTGACAGTGAGAAGTTATTGTTGTAAGCTTCAGGGAGAGGAGCACACATAATATGCTCTATTAATTAATTAATTAATCACTTAATAACACCAATTTTTGAGATTTATGATGAGCATACTTTTGATGAATATATCTGCCAGAAAAGGTGGGTTTCCAATCAACACCTGTTGACAAAGTACTGGAGGCTGTGTGAGCAAGAAGGATGTCCAAGAATGGTAAACTACCAACATTTTCTTTTTCCAAGGTGAATTAAATAATATGTAGCTAAAGGCTGATGATATGATGTAGGAAAGTGGTAAGTTCAATTTCAGAATGAGGCCAAACAGTAAAAAAATGTGAACAGTATAACAAAACTAGAGAGGATTGCGATGAATGGATAAGAGGAAAATATCTTCCATGTGATTCCAAAAATAGTTTGCCAAAGGTGGAGACAGAGGGCAAACCACAGCAGTATCTTCAATCTATTTATAGATCTTGTTTTTCTACCTGAAATATCCTGATAGTACAGGAAAAACCTCACTTAACACGATTAATTAACCATCAATTAATGCACAGTAAGTGAAATCACGTTAAGCGAATACAATAAACAATAGGAATAAATACAATAGTCAAGAAAGGGGAAAGAGCTAGGTTTTTCTCCTAGAGAGCAGTGAGTGAGTGAGTGAATGGAATAATTTGTCCTTAGGGATAGTGAGTGCATCTAGCATGAATGAATTTAAAGTAAGGTATGATAGCTGGTTTGGGTGATTTATAGCCTCCCTTCTTGACTCCCTGGAGGTCTCAGATAATAATAATAATAATAGTTTATTCACAATGTGAAAAGGGAAAAGAGATTTATATTAAAAATTAAATATTGCAAATTATGGTCTTCCAAGTCTCCCTATCGAGCTAACTGGTAGATGTCAGATGGAGTTTTACAGTTTAGCCTACTGATAGTTTCACATAGGTTTTGCCAAAATTGTTTGCATGGTCTTCCTCTACTGCGATTCCCATCTTCTGGTTTGTACAGGATGAGGGATTCCAAAAAGGATGAGACTTCAGGATGTCTGAGTTGATGCCCAAGCCATCTGAGTTATAGTTTTTTGAGTATATTAACAAGTGGTTGTTGCTTAGCCAGATTTAGTACAGCAGTGACGCGATCCATCCAGGTGTATCCAAGGGTTGGTCTAAGATATGTAGCTCCAAAAGAGTTAATTAGATCTAAGTTTTTTTGGTGCTTATTATTATTACCACCCCAAGACCTCATGGAGTCAAAGACTCATCTGGGAGGTCCTTTTATCACACACACAGCTCATCATACCGTGTTTTAAACACATTCAAACTCTTTGCAGACACCACATTCTCAGGCAAGGCAGTCCAATCATTCACAACTCTGCACAAAAAAAAACCTGCCTCTCACTCCCCTACTCACACCCTCTTTAAACAGTTTCCAGGGATGACCTCTGGTTCTTCCCTGATCTCCCACTATTCTTTGTAAAACTTCTCCAGCCTTGATCCTATAACAACCCCTTAGCAACTTGTAGGTCTCTATCATATCTCCCCTCTTCCTCCTATCCACCAGACACTGCAAATTACATCTTCTCAATCTTTCCTCATGCTCGATATTCCAGAGGTCAGAAACTACCTTCGTCAGTCTCCTTTGGATCCTTTCCAACATCTCTTCATCCTTCTGAAAACCAGGTGACCAAATCTAGGCACAAGGGTGGATGAGATGATTGTGATGGTAGGAACAAATGACTTGAGTGGTAATGTAAGTCGGGCAGCGAGAGATATGCGATTTTTGCTTGAGGCTGTACAGAAGAAGACAGAGAGAGGAAAAATAGTGTGCGTGTTGCCTAGGTATGATAATGATGAGCTGAGCAGAAGAGTGGTGATATTGAATGGCATAATAGTGAGAATGTGTGACAAGAGAGGACTGGTATATGTGGATCCTTGGAGTGCATTTGAGGAAAGAGAGAAATTTTATGCAAGAGACCGCTTATATTTGAATGAGGAAGAACGTAGGCATCTGGAGAGATTGCTGTTCTGAACGAGTAAGTGTGTTCCAGGGAGGATGATACCAGGGGAGGCCTCTTGTGGGAATGGATACTTGGGAGAAGGGAGACGATGTCAGGTAACACTGAGCCCAGTGGAGTCTAGAAGGGATAATGCTGGGTATAGAAAAAATTGGCATTTATATGCTTTATACTAATGCCAGAAGTATCTGGAATAAGGGAGAGGAATTGGTGGCGCAGATAGCATTAGCCTGGCCAAAAATTATTGGGATCACTGAGACGTGGTTGACAGAAGGGGATATAATAACAGGAATAGAAGTCGCTGGGTATAGGTATAGATTTTTCTTCAGGATAGGAGAGGAAAGCATGGTGATGGGGTACTGCTTATGATAAGTGATGACCTATGTCCTCTAAGAGTGGAGGTTTTGGAAAGAAGTGAGACAAATGATTTTGAGAGCATATGGTGTGAGGTAGAGGTAGGCAAGACAGGATATTTAGTGGGGTGTTGCTACAGACCCAGGAGCACAGAGGATAGGGACCAGGAGATGTTTAGACAGCTAAGTTTGGCAAGTGTAAGAAGAATGATTGTTATGGGAGATTTTAACTACAGTAGTATAAATTGGAGAGAGGAAGATGCATGTAGCAATAAGGGAATGGAATTTCTAGAATTCTTGAGGGACAAATGTCTTAGGCAACAAGTAACAGAGGGAACAAGAGGTTCAAGAGTTTTGGATTTGGTTATAGCATCAGAAGAGTTGATAATAACTGAGAGGACATCTCTCCCACCAGTTGGAGAGAGTGACCACATGATTTTGACCTGAAAAATGAATAGACATGCAGGAGTATCAAAGAGATGGCAACTTATGTGGAATTATAATGCAAGTGATTATAATAGTCTAAGATGTCAACTTGAGGAAGTTTCATGGAGGGAGGAACTGGAAGGCCGGGATATTATTGGTGCGTGGTAAATTGTGAAAGAATATTTGTTAGCAGCAATGGTTAGTTGTATACCACGAGTGAAGAAGAGGAGGACACAATTTGAAGTAAACTGGATGACAAACAATATTAAACAGGAATTGCATGTGAAAAAGAGGCCATGGAAGAGATATAAGGAGACAGGTGAAGAGAGTATGCATGAAGAATATAAGAATATTTGATAGCAGCAATGGTAAGTTGTATACCACGAGTGAAGAAGAGGAGGACACAATTTGGAGTAAACTGGATGACAAACAATATTAAAAGGGAATTGCATGTGAAAAAGAGGCCATGGAAGAGATATAAGGAGACAGGTGAAGAGAGTATGCATGAAGAATATAAGACACAGGCCAGAAGAGTGACTAGTGTGGTAAGGAAAGCGAAACTGGAATATGAGAGGAAATTGGCCCTAAGATCCAAAGAAAATCCTAGGGAATTTTTTCGCTATATGGCCAGTAGGAGGAGAAATAACTGTCGAAGAATGATATTGTGGGATAAAAATGGGAATAGAGTGACTGATGCAGAGGACATAGTGGAATTGTTCAATGAACACTTTATTGGAGTATTTCATCCTCGATGAGTCAGTTTTAATGCTAAAGGGATACGGCTGGTTCGAGGTTTAGAGGTACAGGATGAGAGTGTGTTTCAGATACTGAGTACTCTGGATGTCAGTAAAGCTTTGGGACTGGATGGTATTTCACCATGAGTTTTGAGAGAATGTGCTAGGGAACTGACAGTGCCTTTAACCTGGCTTTTCAATGAAAGTCTGGCTTCGGCAAAGGTGCCCAGGGAATAGAAGGAAGGTAAGATAGTGCCATTGCATAAGGGTGGTAACAGACTGGAAGTGTCTAATTATAGGCCAGTCTGTGTGTCATCAGTAGTTGTTAAGATCTTGGAGAAAGTAGTAAGGGACCGTATACAGCATTGGGCAGATGAGGTAATGTTATCTGTGAGAGTCAACATGGATTTGTGAAAGGGCGCTCTTGTTTTAGCAATATGCTAGCCTTTTATAATAAAGTTACAAGAACCTTAGAAGAGGGAAAGTCATATACTGCAATTTTCTTAGACTTAGCAAAGGCATTTGACAGGGTGCCACATGATAAGCTGATATTTAAGTTGCAGCACATGGGTCTGGATGACAGATTGGTCAACTTGATTCAGGATTGGCTGTCTGATAGGTATCAGAGAGTTGTGTACGGTGGAGCAGTTTCAAGGAGACAGAGGGTTACAAATGGGGTCCCACAGGGCTCAGTACTAGGACCTATATTGTTTATCCTTTATGTCAATGACATTGCCAGTGGATTGCAAGGGGATATTCAGTTGTTTGCAGATGATGGGAAGCTGGGAAGGGTTATTAGTAATAGTGCAGACGTGGTAGCCCTGCAAGAGGATTTGAATAAACTAGACAGATGGGCAAGTAAATAGGGTTGTCGATTCAATGCAGCAAAATGTAAAGTCTTGAGGTTTGGGATCCATCAATGGGAGGATGCATACTCAATTGGAGGAGCTGTACTGGAGGAGGTAGGGGAAACAAGAGATCTGGGGGTGATGATTGATAGAAAACTGAAATTCAGGGAGCATATTGCAAAGGTGGTGAAGGTAACTCAGAGGATTGCAGCAATACTGAGAAGGACACTGACCTGCAGAAATAAGAGTCATCATTCTGTTGTATAAGGCCCTGATCAGACCACACTTGGACTATTGTTCTCAGATTTGAACCCCAGGATTTGAAGGGGGATAAATTAACTCTGGAAAGGATACAAAGACGGATGACAAAGATGGTTTCAGGACTGTACAAGGATAGTTATGAGGATCGGCTGAGGGAATGTGGACTGCAGAGTTTGGTGGATAGAATAAGGAGAGGTGATATGATTGAGACTTTTAAACTGTTGAGAGGTGGTTACAGGGTTGACATTGGGGAGTTCTTTCGCTTGGTTGAACAGCAGGAAGGAGTGATGACAAGAGGCCATCCCTGAAAGTTACGAAAGGAAACTGTGAGCAAGAGGGTGAGGAGTGGTTTCTTTGCATGGAGGGTGGGTGAGCCGTGGAATGCATTGCCTGATGGAGTGGTGAGGGCGAGAACGGTCAATGAGATTAAGGAGTGGTATGATAGACTTTGTGTTTCTTAGGGGGAACCTACCCTCGATGAGTCTTGACAGACTTTATGTTCTTAGGAAGGACCTCCCACGATGAGTCTTTTGACTCCATGGAGGCCTGAATAATAATAATAATAATAGTCCATGTGTGGCCTAATCAAAGCCTTATACAAATGAACAAGAATCTCCCTACTTCTACATGTCAGTGTCCTCTGCATCATTCCCAGAAGCCTTTGTGTTGCCTTCACAATTTTGGCGATGTGTCCTCTAAATTTTAGATCCTTATCCACTATCACCCTCAGATCTCTTATTTCTTCTACTTATTGTCCAGGTTTGAGAACCATACAAGAAAATAGATCTATTGGTTGCATGGTATAGACTTAATTTTGTCTTTAATGATATTAATGATGATTTCCAGATGGGGCAGAGTTTGTTATGGAAAACTAGAAGTTACGAAAAGAAAATTGGACATGTAGGCTAAAGAGAATCCCACAACAGTTTTTTTCAATATGTTGCAAGTAAAAGAAAAAATGTTCATGGTAGAATGATTTTAAAAAATGCTGAGGGTTGGGAGGTAACCGGATCAGTCGATATAGTGGAATTACTGAGCAAGCACTTTGCAAGAGTATATCATCCAGGTGGTGACATTGCAGGAATGGAAGAACCAACAGCTTATACTGGAATTGTGATGAATGAAGTAGAGGTAGCTAGTCTATTACAGAACCTCAATGTCAATACATCTGTGGGATTGGATGGTATACCAGCTCGTGTCATATGTGAAGCGGCTAAAGAATTGTCAGTGCCCTTGACCATTTTGTTTAATTTGAGCCTCGGGTCTGGGTCAGTCCCAAGGGAGTGGATAGAGGGGAAAATAGTTCCGCTGCATAAAGGTGGTTCCAAGGCTGCTTTTGAAAATTACCAGCCAATCAGCATAACAGGAATCATTATCAAGGTCTTGGAGAAAATAGTCAAGAGGAAAATACAAGATTGGATAGATGAAAATGGGATACTGTATCGGGGACAACATGGTTTTGTGAAGGGTAGGTCATGCCCAAACGATAATGCCAATAAAGAAATTAAAGATGAATTCTTCGAACTCTTACAAAAAACAATTGAAGAAGTTCAAGGGCATATCATACTACTAGGAGACCTTAATGGCCGGGTAGGGAATCAAGTAAATGAAGAAACGAAACAAGTGTTAGGATCACAAGGAGAAATAACCCGGAATAATAATGGAGAAAGAATAATAAATCTTTACCTTACAAATAATTTAGTAATAGCGAATACTATGTTCAAGCATAAAGAAATCCATAAGTTTACCAGGGAAGAGCCCAATAGAAACGAAAAATCTATAATCGACTACGCCATCATAAGCAGATCGTACTGGAAGATACAAAAAATGCAAGAGTCTACAAAGGTCCAGAAATAGGCAATGACCACTACTTATTAGTATTGGAAACAATACATGAAATAAAAGTTGAAAACTGTAGAAAAAGTAGCAAGGAAATAAATGTTAAGATAAAGAACTACAAACTAAAGAAAGAAGAAACAGCCAATGAGTATAAAAGTAAAATAGAAGAGAAGATGAAAGAAGTAGAAAAAGAGATATATGAAGACCAAGATGTAGAAAACCTATGGTACAGGTTCAAAACACTTCTTCTAGAAACAAGCAAAGAAATTTGTGGTGTATCATTAAATAATAAACAGAAGAAACATAAAACACCTTGGTGGACTGAAGAACTAAAAGAAGAAATTAAAAAGAAAAAGCAATTATGGAAGAGATATATAACATCAAAGCTGCAGGGTTGATTGAGAACTATACAACAACCAAAGAAATAAAGTCAAAACCTTAGTGAAAGCAGAGAAAAGAAGATGCTGGGAAGACTTTGGACATACTTTAGAACAAAATTTTAAAGGAAACCAAAAACTCTTCTATAATGTTTTAAGAAGAATGAGGTCAGAGAAAGAATGCCCCATAAAGTTTATCAAAAATAAGGATGGAAAGTTACTCACAAATTCCGAACACATCATGGAAAGATGGAAACAGCACTTTCAAGATTTATTGGAAGATGCAGGACACGGAAAAAATAGAACCCTAAGAGCAAGACACACAAGCAAAATAGAAGATCAGAATGAAGAAATTCATGCAAATGAACTGTTAGCAGCAATAAATAAAATAAAACTGGGCAAATCAGCAGGCCATGACCAAATAACACCAGAAATGGTAAAGAATTTAGGAACGAAAGCCATAAAATTTCTTTTACACCTATTCAATGTTGTATGGAAAAAGAAAATTATTCCCAAAGACTGGGAAGTAGCTATAATAATCCCTATATTTAAGAAAGGAAACAACCGCAAATGTGAAAACCATAGAGGAATTTCGCTTTTAAGCATTCCAGGAAAATTATATACCCGCATTTTAGAAGCGAGGCTTAGGAATCAAATAGAGGACACACTGGATGAAATGCAATATGGCTTTCGAAAAAATAGAAGCACACAGGATCTTATCTTCAATCTTAGACAAATATCAGAGAAAACATTGGAATATGGAAAAGAACTACATTCATGTTTTAGATTTTGAAAAGGCCTTTGACCGAGTTCCCAGACACTTAATATGGCAAACATTAAAGAAAAACAAGTTACAAGATAACTTAATAGCAGCCATACAAAGCCTCTACAAAAGTAATAGAAATTATGTAAAAACCTGTAATAATAGATCACAAGAATTTGAAACAAATGGAGGAGTGAGGCAAGGCTGTATCCTCAGCCCTCTTCTCTTCATCATAGTAATGGATGACATTTTAAAGGCATGCCAAACAAAAACAAAAAAGTTCCACTTAGGATACAGGAAACTGAAAGAAACCAGGATTTCACATATGGCTTTTGCAGATGATGTAGTGATTCTAGCAAATACAGCTGAAGATCTGCAGTACAATATCAACATATGGTATGAAGAAACAAAGAAAAGGAATATGACCATAAATATAAATAAAACTAAAACAATGATCATATCTAGAAACCAACAAAAACACATAATAAAAATAGAGAATCACCAACTGGAACAAGTCCACTCCTTTAAATACTTGGGATCATATATACAAGAAGATGGTAGACTAGACACAGAAATTAACAACAGGATAAGAGGGGGAACAAAGCTATTCTATGCAATGAAAGGCCCACTCCTAGATAAGAAAGAAGTCACCCAAAATACCAAAATGGCAGTGTACAGTTCAGTGTTTCTACCAACATTAACATACAGTTGTGAGTCTTGGTGTTTAACAACAGGAAACACAAACAAACTACAAACAATTGAAATGAAATATCTCAGGAAAGTGGCACAAAAAACAAGACTAGACCGAATAAGAAATCAAACCATAAGAGACAGCCTTCAAGTTGCACCTCTGAATCAATTCATAACACAAGCCCAAATGAGATGGTTTGGACATCTCAATCGAATGGTGTATACGAAAGCCAGAAAATAGGGAAAAGAAACATAGGCAGACCCAGGAAAGATCAGCAAAAGGAAATTAAAGCAAAATTGGAAAAGAAGGGAATTAACTGGAAAGAAGCAAAACAACAAACCTTGGACAGGACGGCATGGAAATCTCTTTGGCAAAATCTCGACGCTTAAAAGCATAAGAGATCATAGACATAAAAGAAGAAGAACCTTCTATGATTCTTCTGATGCAATGTATCTGTTCTACTGTACATCGTTTTTTTAGAAATCCAGCTTGGTTTTTTTCTTAAAAGTAGTGTTAAGTAAGGTTCTATTCTATTGAGTATCTATCATCCTATTGTAGATTTTAACTGTGGTCGATAGCAAATTAATACCTCTGTAGTTATCCATTCTATTAAGACTGCCCTTTTTGGATATAGAGACAATAAGGATTTTGTTTCCATTGTTTGTTGAGGTATTATTCCAGTGTGATTAATTATGACAAAGAGTATGGAATATGTATTATACCCAGCATTTTTGAAAGTTTCTGCTCTGATTCCATCAATTCCCGGGGACTTTCCTGCTTTGGTTTGATCTATTGTTATTTTTAGTTCCTTTTCAGGGAAGTCTTCACAATTTATTGGTAGAGCAGTGGTTAGATGCAGGCCTACTAGCTGACTTGAATGTTGGGGATTATCAACACTGAGTAATTATTATTATTATTATTATTATTTCGGCCTCCAAGGAGTCAAAAGACTGATCGCTGGAGGTCCTTCCTAGGAAACACAAGTCTATCAAGACTCATCGTGGGAGGTCCCTCCTAGGAAACACAAAGTCTATCATACCACCCCTTAAACTCATTGGCCATTCTCGCTCTCACCTATTCTATCAGGTAATGCATTCCACAGTTCAACCACCCTCCATGCAAAGAAACCACTCCTCACCCTCTTGCTCAGAGTTTCCTTTCGTAACTTCCAGGGATGGCCCCTTTTCATCATCCTTCCTGTGTGTTCAACCAAGCAAAAGAACTCCCCAGTGTCAACCCTGTAACCACCTCTCAACAGTTTAAAAGTCTCAATCATATCACCTCTCCTTCTTCTGTCCACCAAACTCTGCAGTCCACATTCCCTCAGCCGATCCTCATAACTAACATTGTACAGTCCTCAAACTGTCTTTGTTATCTGCCTCTGTACTCTTTCCACAGTTAATTTATCCCCTTCAAATCCTGGGGATCAAATCTGAGAACAATAGTCTAAGTGTGGTCTGATTAGGGTCTTATACAACAGAATGATGACTCTTATTTGTGCAGGTCAGCGTCCTTCTGATTATTGCAGCAATCCTCTATGTTACCTTCACCACCTTTGCAATATGTCCCTTGAATTTCATGTTTCTATCTATCATCAACCCCAGATCTCTTATCTCGCCTACTTCCCGCAGTATATCTCCTCCAATAGAGTATGCAGCATCCCATCGATGTGTCCCAAACCTCAAGACCTTACATTTTGCTGCATTAAACTCCCACCCCCATTCATTTGCACATCTGTCTATCTTATTCAAATCCTCTTGCATGACTACCACATCTGCACTATTACTAATAACCCTTCCCAGCTTCACATCATCTGAAAACAAATTGAATATCCCCCTGCAGTCCACTGACAATGTGATTGATATAAAGGTAAAACAATATAGGGCCCAGTACTGAGCCCTGTGGGACCCCTTCTAACCCTCTGCCTTCTTGCAACTACCTCCACCATACACAACTCTCTGATAGCTATCAGACAGCCAATCCTGAATATAGTTGACCAACCTGACATCCAAACCCATGTGCTGCAACTTAAATATCAGCATATCATGTGGCACCCTGTCAAATGCCTTCACTAAGTCCAAGAAAATGGTAGTATATGCCTTTCCCTCATCTACTGCTCTTGTAACTTTATTATAAAAGGCTATCATATTACTAAAACATGAGCGCCCCTCACAAATCCATGTTGACTCTCACAGATAACATTACCCACATCTGCCCCATGTTATATACAGTCCCTAACTAATTTCTCCAAGATCTTAACAACTACTGATGACACACAAACTGGCTTATAATTAGACACTTCCGGTCTGCTACAGCCCTTATGCAATGGCACTATCTTACTTCCTTCCATTCCCTGGGCACCTTTCCCATAGCAAGACTTTCATTGAAAAGCCAGGTCAAAGGAGCTGTCAGTTCCTTAGCACATTCTCTCAAAACTCGTGGTGAAATACCATCCAGTCCCACAGCTTTAGTATCCAGAGCACTCGGTATTTGGAAGACGTTCCGCTTTCTGCACCTCTAAACCTCGAATCTGCCCTATCCCTCTAGAATTAAAATTTACTCCTCCAGGATGAAATACACCCATAAAGTGTTCATTGAACAATTTCACTATGTCCTCTGCATCAGTCGTGTGTTCCCATTTTTATCCCACAATGTCATTCTTCCACAATAATTTCTCCTCCAACTGGCCACATAGCTAAAAATTCCCTAAATTTTTTTTTGAATCTTAGGGCCAATCTCTCCTCATATTGCAGTTTCACCTTCCTTATCATACTAGTCCTTCTCCTGGCTTGTGTCTTATATTCTTCATGCATCTGCTCTTCATCTATCTCCTTATATCTCTTCCATAGCCTCTTTTTCACATGCAGCTCCTGTTTAATATTGTTTGTCATCCACTTTACACCAAATTATGTCCTCTTCTTCACTTGTGGAATACAGCTTACTATTGCTGCTAACAAATATTCCATTACAATTTTCCAAGCACTAACGATATCCCGGCCCTCCAATTCCTCCTTCCATGAAACTTCTCGAAGTTGATATCTAAGACTATTATAATCACTTGCCTTATAATTCCACACATGTTCCCGTCTCTTTGATACTCCTGTATGTCTATTCATGTTCCAAGTGAAAACCACATGGTCACTCTCTCTCCAACTGGTGGGAGAGATGTCATCTCAGTTATTATCAACTCTTCTGATGCTATGACCAAATCCAAAACTCTTGAACCTCTTGTTCCCTCTATTACATATTGCTTGAGATATTTGTCCCTCGAGAATTCTAGAAATTCCATTCCCTTATTGCTACATGTATCTTCCTCTCACCAATTTATACTGTAGTTAAAATTTCCCATAACAATCATTCTTCTTGCACTTGTCAAGCTCAACTGTCTAAACATTTCCTGGTCCCCACCCTGTGTGCTCCTTGGTTTGTAGCAACACCCCCACTAAATATCCCATCTTGCCTATCCCTACCTCACACTATATGCTTTCAAAATCATTAGTGTCACTCCCTTCCAAAGCCTTCACTCTTAGAGGACATAAGTCATCACTTATCATAAGCAGTACTCCACCAACATGCTTTCCCTTACTATCCTGCCGAAAAATTCTTGAAAGTAGTTTCTCCATTCTTTCATCAAGTTTGAATTCACTGATAGCTGTCTACCCTTTTTGTCATGTGTATCAATATTTTCACTTCTTTTTGTTTTATGGTGACAGATATAATTTATTATTTGAAAAGTGTTTCTAGTATCCCCAGTATTATAATTTTGAAGTTCCTCGCAGTATTTATTTAATTGATTTTCTTTGTCTCTGATCATTAGTTCATTGACCTTTGATTTAAAATGTCTAGTTTATCTTTATTTATTTCATTCCTGTTTAAGCAGTAGAGTTTCTTTACTTTATTTCTTTCATCTATATATTTTTCAGTTTCTGGAGTAATCCATTTTTCCCAGTCTTTATTTTTGCTGTTTCCAAGAATTTTGTTGGATGTTATGTTTATTGCTTCAATGATACCCTTATACTTTTAATTAACTGGATCTTTAAGAATGTCTTCTAATGTGCTGTGGAAAGATGCTGCAATTTGTGGGTTATTCAGTTTGTTCCAATTGTATCGTTTCTTTTTTTGGCCTGTTATTTTTAGAGGCTTTTAGTGAAAGTTTAATGTGGGCACTGATTATTCTGTGGTCAGAGTTTAGTTCAACCATTGATCGATCTGATCCACTTTCCATTGATTAGGATGTGGTCTATTTGGGAATGAGAACCATTTGGATCTTCCCGGGTCCATAGTCTTCCTTTTGAATGTGGAAATTTGGTTTGGGTGATTACCATGTTATGGCTATTGCAAATGTTCATAAGAAAATGTCCATTGTTATTTGTGGTTTCATGATAATTACATTTACCCACATTTTTAGTAGTACTAGCAATGTCTTTACCAATTTGGGCATTAAAATCGCCACCAATGAGTGTCACATTGTGAACTGGGATGTTCATGATAATTTCAGAAAGATCTTGGTATCTGAGGAATGCAATATCAGATTGTGTCCCCATGGTCAGGAAGACAAACAAGGTAGGTGTTAGATGGATGAGTAGTAGTAGTATCAAGCTTGATTTGCAAAAAAAGAAAATGTTATGGAGAATTTACAAGGAGAAAGGCGATCAGTACACCCATGAGCAGCACAAGGCTCAAGGTAGGAAAGTTACCAGCATAGTAAAAAAAGCTAAATCAGATTATGAGAAGACCTAAGCCAAGGAGATCAAGGGTAATCCCAAAGAGTTCTTCCACTATGTGGCAAGTAAAAGGAAGAATGACTTCGAAAAGATGGGGAGGAGGTGGAGAGGATCCTGAGACGAGTGACCAAGATGATAGCAGGTCTATGGAATGAATCTTAGGAGAGGGGATTGAAGATTTGTGGGTTGCAGAAATTGGTTGATAGGCAGAAAAGGGGTGATATGACTGAGACATTCAAATTACTGAAGGGTTTTTATAAGATTAATTCAGAAGATATTTTTGAGAATAGGACTGGTGGTGGGAGGACTAGGGGCCATCCATGGAAACTGGACAAGAGTGTGGTTAGTAAGGATGTTAGAGCTAGGTATTTACTTGGAGAGTGGTGAATGAGTGGAATAAGTTGCCAGAGTCTGTTGTGGGTGCCATGACTGTGAATGAGTTCAAGGCGAGGTATGATAGATACTGTGTGAATGTCGAATAGTTGTTCTTGACATGATGTTAGGGCCTCCCTCGATGAGTCTATCAACTCCTTGGAGTTGCCCGTACTAATAATAATAACTTCAGTGGATGCTGATGGTATTGAGGTGACAAATTCAGATGTAATAGTAGAGTAACTGAGTAATCACTTTTCAAAAGTCTATCACCCAAGTGAGGATATTCCTGTACCTGTAGCAATAACTAATGTGAGAATTGAAGTTACGAAATCAGAGGTACTTAGTATATTGCAAAATTGAAATGCAAACAATGCTGTAAGTTTAGATAGAATATCAGCTCGGGTGTTGCATGAATGTGCAAAGGAATTGTCAACTCCTCTTACTTGGTTATTTAATTTAAGTTTGAACTCTGGCATGGTCCCTAGGGAATGGAAGGAAGGCAAAGTAGTTCCTTTGCATAAAGGTGACTCTAAAACTGCGGTAGTTAATTACAGACCAATCACCATCTCGAGAGTAGTGGTAAAAGTATTGGAAAAGTTGGTCAAAGACAAAATTCAAGAATGGGTGGATCAGGATATGACACTCTATAGGGGACAACATGGTTTTGTTAAAGGTTGATCCTGCCTTAGCAATTTATTAACTTTTTATAATAGAATGACATCTGAGTTGGGCAAAGGAAACGGCTGCACAGTAGTACTTCTGATTTTTGCTAAGGATTTTGACAGGATACCCCATGGAATACTGTTGCGCAAATTGGAGCAGATGGGGATGGATACTAAACTGGTGATATGGATAGGGCAATGGCTAGAGAGATACCAGAAGCTGGTGTATGGAGGAGCAGAGTCCAGGATGAAGCAGGTGACCAGTCGTGTGCCTCAGAGCTCTGTGTTTGGGCCATTGTTGTTTAATTTGTACATAAATGATATAAGAAATGGTTTACAGGAAGATATTCAGTTGTTTGCTGATGAAGCAAAGTTTGGTAGTGCAATAAAAAATCAAGCTGATGTTGAGAGTTTGCAGGATGATTTAAATAAGCTTGCAAAATGGGCAAAAGGTAATGGATGTCAGTTCAATGTGGAGAAGTGTACAGTTATGCATTTTGGGATTAAAAGATTACCAGCTGTGTACTACATTGATGGGACAGTACTCCAAAAGATTGATGAGGTTAGGGACTTAGGGGTATTGGTGGATAGGGAGATGAAGTTCAGGGGACACATTACTAAGGTGTCCAAGATTGCAGATAGGATTACTTGGTTATTAAGGACCACACTAACATCCAGAGATAAACAGGTTATTATTCCCCTTTATAAAACGTTGATACTTCCACATTTGGATTACTGTGCTCAGGTCTGGTCACCTGGATTCCTTCGAGATGAGGAGGTTGTGGAGAGGGTTCAGAGGAGAGTGACTAACTTGGTGAGTGATGTAAAAAATGCTCCCTACATTGATAGATTGAGAGCTTGTGAATTGCAGAGGTTGGTTGATAGGGGAGAAGAGGGGGACATGATAGAAACATTTAAATTACTAAAAGGTTTTTATAAGATTGATGCAGGGGAAATGTTTCAGCTGTGTGACAGTGATTGAAGAACAAGAGGTCATCCCTGGAAATTAAAGGAAAAGTGTGGTTAACAAGGGTGTGAGAACGACGTTCTTCACCTGGAGGGTGGTGAATGAGTGGAATGCATTGCCTGACTCAGTTGTGAGTTCTTAGTCTGTAAACGAATTCAAGAAGAGATATATGATAGACATTGTTTTGATAGTTTGGGTCTCGCACGATGAGTCTACTGACTCCATGGAGATACCCGTAATAATAATAATAATCTTTATAATAGGTCTGTCTTCTAGTGGAGAACATTCTGTAGGAACATACGTGGATATGATTGTCAGTTTGGGGTTGGTATTTATGGTTATGAGGAGAATGTTTTCAGACACTTTTTAAATTGATGTTATTACTTTTTCTGCTAGTTTCTTCTTGAGCATTATTCCAATCCCTCCAGTACCATCATTGTTTGCTGAATTATAAATAAATCTCCATTTATTGTCAGCTGATGATGTTTCATTCACTTCATGATTGTCAGTTCTCCACCTATGTTCTTGTATACGTATAATGTCTATGCTGAATTTTTCTGCTCCACTAAGTAGCTCAAAAAATCTTCCAGTTTTCTTGAGTGCCCAAGTTTTAATAATAATAATTATTATAAATTTTAAAAAATGTAAAAATTGTTAATAATTAAATATAATAATAATAATTATAATTCATCTATCAGTTAGCATAAATTTGGAAAACAAATTACAGTATAAGCTGTATTAGAGGACAAAATCATCAAAGTTAATAAAAATCAATTGCTTAAGTTTTTATTTAATGTCTACACATTTAATTGAGCTACTTTTTTTAAAAAAAATTAAGTAAAGATGTTTGAATCGTGTTCGACTTTTTCATCTTGTCATGCATTTTGCAATAGTTGGCGATCACTTTATCAAGAATTCGGTGGACTTCGAAGCTTTGTTCCATATCAGAATCAGCATCAAACAAAATTTCTTTAGCATACTAAAGAGAGATAAATAACAAAAAGAGAATGTTACGACTAAGAAGCTAACTAGCTTCTTAGTCGTAACATTCTCTTTTTGTTCACGCTCCTTATCTTCTTCTTCATATGGATGCTGTTCTTCTAGTTGAAGGAGATCATTTTTGCTTACATTCCCATTCAGAGCATAACTGTTCTGGGAATTGAGCAAGTTTCTCACATGTTCATTATCCAGTTCATTAAATCCAAATTCTTTTCCAATTGTGCTGATTTCTTCAATAATGTTAGATCTTGGATTTTGTGCACGATAAGCTAACATAGGCTTGAGTTTAAAGTCACCTTGTGCATTGCCTCCTAATAAAAATGTAAGACGATCTTTTGATACTTTGTATCCTGGTTGAGATGTTTCAGTTTTAGCTAGAAAAGCTTTTGTTGGTTGGCATATGCTTCCAAAAGAGACCAATATCGTCTACATTGAATATTTGCTAATCTTAATAATCACCCTCCTGAATTATGCTTTGCAATTCTTCAGGAAACTTGACTGCAGAATCTTTATCAGTACCTAGCAAATTCCCCAGTTATTCTTATGTTATGCAGTTCATTTTGATTATTAAAACAGTCAAACCATCCTAAACTCACAGTAAAGTTTTTGCATTCCTTTTGAAATTTAGTCTCTTTCAATGAGGTAAAAATATTGAGAGCTTTTGCCTGAATATTCCCTGTAGTAAGAGGTATTCTTTTTTGGTTATAATCCTCAGTCTAGAGTGATAGAAGACTCTCCATCTCGAAGTAGCAACTTTTCCTTGTTCTTTGTATTCTTTGCTCTTATTTAATATAGTCCAAGGAAAAGTTGCTACTTCGAGACCTGGGATACAGTTGCTACTGTATCCCAGGTCTTGCACAATCATTGTATTACCTGCACCACTTTCATGTCTCTTAATAAATGACTTCCAGCTTTTCTGCTCGCTGAAGATTGGTGACAAAAAATTTAACGTAACGTAAAATTTTGCATAACATAAAAAAACATGTCAGCTAATTAATCACGCACTTAAAGCAAGAAATAGTATCATTTCACTCAATCACACTAATTGATCATCGTGCATATCGAATTCGCATTGAACGAAGTTTTCCTGTATAACAATTCAAATTTTAAAGATTATCCCTCAAAGTTACTACCACATTATTTACATATGCTAATACTTTATTTTCTTTCATAAATGAGGGAACTGTTATCCCTTGCATAGCATACGAATTGCAGCTTCCTGCAAAAAAAGTTCAAGAACTGATGTAAAGAGGCAATGGACATAGAGGACAGCCTTGCTTGACTCCATTCTGAATTTTGACAGGGTCTGTTTGAAACCCATTAACTAGGAGGTAGTTAACTATATTGGAATAATCTTGTTTAATGACATATAGCAGCCTTTTGCCCACATCAATTTACGAGAATGTGGAACAGAAAGATATGTTGGATATTATCAAATGTTCAAGTAAGATTCACCCAAGTACTGCCATTGGCTGTTTTTTCACATTAACTAGGGGAGTAAATTGTGTAGTAGAAACAAATTAAATTCTACTGCTCAGTCTGGAACTCAAAATACATATGTGCTTTTCATTAGGTATCTCATTCTTACTTTGAGCCTGTGTTGGTAATATGTTATAGTCGGTATTGGATCAAGAAATAAGCCTCCAGCTGTTGGTTAAGGTGCGATCTCTATTAGGATTTGGAATGAGAATTGTGTTGCTTGTTGCAAATACACTTAGTATGCAACCTGCTGAGAGAGAGAATTAAAGAATATAACTAGAATGAGAAGAATAAAATCCCAGGCCTCATGGTAAAGTTCTATTCCTAGACTTACATTTCTATTCATGATCTTGAAGTTTTTTTGTTTTTTTTTCTGGCATTCTTTATAGGATGTGGTAATTTCAGCTTCTGTTATAGTCTCTCAAGGGCCTCTTGAATATGAACGGAATTGAGGTCCTATCAGTGGGTGCCAGACCTAGTAAAATGCAGAAATCATATATTTTCCATATATATATATATATATTTATATTTTTTTTCCAAAATGGTGCATCATCTTATTATCAAAATAATGTGGATCAAAGATCATTGTAGAAAGTTTTGTCACTCAGTTAAAAGTAAATTATGCTTACAAGAAATTATGTTCTTTATTCCTTTACCAACATGTAAGCAAAGTTTGTATGTAAAGTATCTTCACAACTAGACTACTTCTATATGAAGGCTGTTGACTTCACATTGATTGTTTCATTATCCCAACTCCCTTGATGAAACCCAATAAAGGTTGAAACCTGTCTAGGTGACCTTTTCTATAATGCACAGCACACCCCCTTTCTAATATGTATATTGCTATGCATTATGGAAAGACTCACCTAACTACACTGGTTTCAACCTTTACTAAAGTCTCATCATGGGGCTGGGATACTAAGACAGTCAATGTGAAGTCACATCCTTTTATGTACAAGTAGTCTATTTGTGAAAATAGCATTTAATGTGGAGTCACAAAAATTCTCTTGCCATCATTTCACATCACACTCAGTTTGATGAACAACTTCATTAAAGCTTTCAATAAAGATGATAACTGTATTATGATATTACATCACTTATTCAAATTCTTAAGAATAAGTGATGTAAAAAGTAAGGAATATATTTGTTACTGATCCATAAATTTGTATATATGAGAAGAACAATCCTGTCAGTGCCATCTTAACTGATATACTGAAATAAAGCAGCACTTGAAAGCTGTTACTGTCAATTTTTAAGGCCTGTTGAAAGTGACCAGAGATCTTGTATTAGTATATTACAGACACCCAAAACAATGGGAATATATGTTTTTCAAAGAACCATGTTTTGCATCCATATTTGTTTTATTTTTTTAAAACTTAGGAGCTATCAATGATTAATCATTGATAGCTCCTAAGGTAGATAGTCCTTTGGTAGATAGTAAAGGTAGATAGTCCTTTGGGTTTGTAGAGGATATTTTTTGTATCCTCTACAAACCCAAATCATTATCTGGAATAATGATGCTCAAGCAAGAAGAACTTCAGTATGCTATACTTTTGCTGATCAAAGAAGTTAATCAAAGAAGTTAATCAAAGAAGCCACTAATAGCTTCTTTGAATATAAGCAGAAGACTTCATTGAAAACTCTTTAAACTGTAAGAAAGGTAAGTAAGAAGGCAATCTAAGCTAAAATTCCAAGTTTGTTGCTTAGTGTATTCACAAAAAATTCACTAATGATACTGGACTGCATAGTTTTCTAAATTATAGTATTATTATTGTTGTAGTATTTTACTATTATTTTTGTTATCAAATTTTATATTTTAATTTTGTAACATGACTTTTCATACCATAGCCCTCGAAATCATCATTTCGAATAACCCACTCAGTATTATCTTCTTCCCAACATGCCTTTCCCCCATGTCTAGGTGGAGGGTTATCACATTTTCTGGTTCTGTTGGCAGCAAGGTTATTACATGTCCATGGTGACCACTCTCCCCATTGTCCATCTGCTGCTTATCAAGAAATTGAAAAATAAATAAAAAGAGAACTCAGGTTTAAATCATTGTACTAGTTGTATATTTTTATTTATTTCCAGAGCTTTTATATTTTCTAGTACATAATTCTATTCACAGAGCTACTAAAAAAAAGTACTGATAATTTGTATTATTATGAAAAGCATCACTGAGAATTCATGATATTCATAAAGATTCAAATATCAATGTTAATGGCAGCTAAGGCAGAAGTAGTACCTTTTAGTATTACAAATGAAGCAAGATATGGTGTAATAAAAATAATGAAAATCATTTATGAAGAAGTGCAAAACTTTTCTTTAAAAAGTTACCAATTACATGTTAGCAATTGTTACTCTTTCATTGGGTGCATTAATGTGTACACTAAAGCAAATTGGAATAAAAAGTAAATAAATGGTAAATGAATAAATTACATTATTTATTAATGAAATGAATCATCAGTTTGCTGAATAAAAGAAGAGAGAAAGGGGGGAATGGAAGCATAAAGGGTCAGGGATACCAGTGAGAAGAATGAATGAAGCTGTGAGGAGTGTCATATTTGTAGATTCAATGATTCAGGGTGCAAGAGGAGTGCTTGCTTGCAAGAATGACAGAGAGTGTAGCAATGGCAATAAAGCAAGGTAAAAACATAGAAGAGATGATAGTGACAATTGGTATGAATGACCTGAGAGGTAGCATGAATTGTGTAACAAGAGATTTGAGATTGCTGTTAGGGAATGTGCAGCAGAAATGTGTGAGAGAGAGAAGATAGTGAGTGTGTTACCTCAGTATGATAATGCAGAGTGAAGGAGATGAGCATTAATAATGAATGAGATGCAGCGAGAATGTGAAGAGAGAGAGAGAGAGAGAGAGAGGTTGGAATATGCAGATGCTCGGAGTATATTTGGGATAGAAGAGGGAGGCTGTATGCAAAAGATGGATTGCATTAAACAAAGAAGGATACAGGTATTTAAATACACTTTGTTTTCTGCTCAAGTATATATGCTAAGGCAGGGAAACTAGAATTGCAAAGGTAGATAGTAGCAGAGACAGCCTCATGTGAGAATAGTGGCTTGAGAAATGAGAATTGTATACTATATTGTACAGCCAAATGAAGTCTTCAGAGACTAATAATAGTTATATGAATACTGACAATGCACTGGTTTTACTGTATACAAATACCAGAAGCACTAGGAATAAAGGAAGTGAGTTTGTAGAGTTGATTGAGTCAGTTTCTTCAAAGATTGTTGGTATCGGTGAAACTTGGTAAAGTTAGGATGTTCTGACAGGAGATAGAAATTTAAGGGTATAGCATTTTTTTAGCAGGACAGAGAAGGTAATGGTGGAGTGGTGCTCATGGTAAGAGATGAGTGGTGCCTTCTCAGGGTAGAGAATCAGAGGGAAAATGACAATAATGACTTTGAGAGTATATGTGCAAGGTAAATGTGGATAAGACAAGATATTTAGTGGGGTGCTGCTATAGACCATGAAATATAGATGATGATGATGAAGTAGGAAATGTTTAGGCAAATTAGTCTGGCAAGTGCTAAATGGACTTCAATATAAACTGGGTAGAGGAAGCCACATAGAGTGCAAAGGAAATGAATTTTTGGAATTCTAAGGACAACTGTCTTAAGTAGTATGTGATGGAGGGAATACGAAATCTGATTGTGTGAGAGAGATGTCATACTTGCTCCCAGCTTATGAGAGTGACCATGTAGTCCTGACTTGGGGAAATGAATAGGAATACAGAAGAAATTATTATTATTATTATTATTATTACCCAAGACCCCATGAAGTCAAAGACTAATCTAGGAGGTCCTTTTATCAAACACACACAGTTCATCATACCGTGCTTTAAACACACTCAAATTCTCTGCAGACACCACACTCTCAGGCAAGGTATTCCAATCATTCACAACTCTGCATGAAAAAAAATCTGCTTCTCACTCCCCTACTCACACCCTCCTTATACAGCTTCCAGGGATGACCTCTGGTTCTCCCCTGATCTCCCACTATTTTCTGTCAGCATTGATCCTATCAACCCTGAATAACTTGTAGGTCTCTATCATATCTCCCCTCCTCCTGTCTACCAGACTCTGCAAGTTGCATCTTCTCCATCCTTCCTCATACTCGACATTCCAGAGGTCAGAAACTACCTTAGTCAGTCGCCTCTGGACATTCTTCAACATCACTTCATCCTTCTGAAAACCAGGTGACCAAATCTGGGCACAACAGTCCATGTGTGGTCTAATCAAAGCCTTATATAATGGAACAAAAATCTCCCTACTTCTACAAGTCAGTGTCCTCCGCATCATTCCCAGAAGCCTTTGTGTTGTCTTCACAATTTTGGCTGTGTGTCCCCTAAATATCAGATCCTTATCCACTATCACCCCCAGATCTCTCATTTCCTCCACCTCCAACAAATTCTAAGGCAAATTAAATTATAAGCAGCTTTTTAACTATAATAAGCAAGAAGAATTTGAAGAAAGAGAGATCAGTAGTGTATAGGAGATGGTTAAGAAAGTATTGACAGCAGTCAGACTGTATACCTCACATGAAGAAGATATAGTGATTTTGAGTAAAATGGATGACTAGAGGAATCAAACAGGAATTGCAAATGAAAAAGGGGTTATGGAAAGCATATAAAGAAATAGGTGGAGAACAGTTACATGAGGAATATAAGGCTCCAGCTAGGAAGGTAACTAGTTTAGTAAAGAGAGAAAAATTAAAATATGAGAGGAGACCAGAATTAGAAGGGAAAATTATTGTTGATGGATTACTTTCAGACAGATATTTTTGTCAGGAGACAAAGGCAGATGACATAGTTCAGATATTTAATGATCCCTTTATTAGGGTGTTTCATCCTAGTAAAGTAGGCTTTACTAGGATGAAACACCCTAGTGAAGGATTAGAGGTGAGTGAAGGAGATGTATTCCAAATACCAAGTGCTCTAGACATCAGTAAGTTAAGGGTACTAGATGGGATTTCACCATGTGTTTTAAGGAAATATGCTAAGGAAATTACTATGCCATTAATTAACCTTGCAAGTTGAGGAGTGAAAGGAGGTTAAGACAGTGCTATTGCATAAGGGTGGGTGTAGAATGAAGGCATCAAAATATATACTGGTTTGTATTTTTTGAGTGATTGTTAAGATGGAAAAACTGTTTAAGAGCTTGTATACAGAATTAGGAAGATGAAGAGAATATTATTTATGTAGGTCAGCATGGATTTGTTAAGAGATGATCTTCTTTCAATAATGTGATATCCTTAATAAAGTAACCAGAGCAGTGGATGAGGGAAAAGCATAAACTGTTATTTTTCTGGAGTTTGCAAAGCATTTGATAAGGGTGTGTGTGTGTGTGTGTGTGTGTGTGTGTGTGTGACAAGATGATATTTAATTTGCAGTCTATGGGATTGTGATATCAGATTAGTAGATTGGATTGTAATCTGGCTTTATGAAAGATATCAGAGAATTGTATATATGCCTCACACAATACTGCCTCAAAACCACTGTCACTATTATCCTTTGCATCTTCACTTTGCATGGGCAGAACGTCTTTTCTATTACAAGCAGCACGCCATCTCCCTTTTTTTGCCTTTTCTATTTTAATGAAAAACATCAAGATGGCATCCAACCACATATAACTTATTCTGCTAATTTTTGAATGAAAGTTTGAAGTGCAACAGTTTTGACTCCTCTTATTTCTGGAAATTCTGGCATTCATATACAAACATAATATTTAATTTCTGCATCTATAACAAATCCCACTGATACTGACCATTCTTCTCTCTCTCTCTCTCTCTCTCTCATTACTCTTCCCATTGTCTTCTGTTTATGTAATAGAGTTCCATGTGATAGCCTGGTAAATACCTTTGCAAAGTACAGCAGTATCATTGTGTATCCATTTCCTTTATCCATCTCATTTGTCACTTTATTATAAAAATTAAGAAAATACTAAGGTATGATCTACCCTTCACAAAACTGTGTTGTCTCCATATAAGATTTCTAAATCACTTAGGGAATTGAAACAACGTAGATCCGAATATAAATTAAATTATACTTTAATAGATATTTCCGATATTTCGGCAATGTCACATTGCCATTTTCTAAAGGAACTTACAAAAAGGCAGGTGCACACAGGCACTAACAATACAGTAACTGAGAATGAAGATATGAAGCTATCGTTCTCCTAGAAGTCCTGATGGTGCCCTCTGGCGGGCTAAGTAGGCATTCTTGGCAGTTGGGCTGAAGGTCTGCTGATGTATGCCTCCCAAATTTGGGGCAGTCGAATACAACCAAATTTGTTGAGGTTTGGAGAGTTTCTAAGGGCAGAGGCTGATTCCATAAATAATCTTTCAAATTTATATTTGCTCCGGTGTATTATTGTTGCTTTCTTCCACCGTATTCTGTGGCGAGTATCCAGAGCATGGTCTGCAAGACCAGAATGGCTATACTTGTAAAACCGGATGTAGTCCTTGTGTTCAGAAATTCTGATGTTCGCTGTCCTGCCTGTTTGGCCAAAGTACGACAGTTTACAACTGCAAGGAACCTGGTATACACCAGGTAGGTCTAGGGGAAGTGGTTGGTCTTTGGTAGAGCGGATAAGGGATGCCAATTTTCTGTAAGGCCTGTAACAGGAGGTGAGGTCATGTTTTTTTAGAATTTTGGTAATTTTTTCTGAGGTGCCTCGGATGTAGGGAATGGTGATGGATTTAGAGTAATCTTTTTTGTGGAGGGGGAGGAGGGGGGCTGTGGTTTGTAGGTTATTAAAAAATATTAATATCAAATATTATTATTAATATCAAATATTTATTATTAAAATATTAATAAAAAAATAAAATATCAAATATTAAAACCAGCTTAGACACTTAGACAACTGTTTCTATCTAAGTGTCTAAGCTGGTTCATTATAGTAGGTGATGTGTGAAAGCCACTAGCAGCTATCTGTATACCCTGATGATGGATGGGATCCAACCTTTGCAGCTTATTCTGTCTTGCAGAACCATGGACTTGAGACCCATAATCCAGCTTGGAACATATAAGCACACTATAAAAATGAAGCAATGAAGATCAATCTGAACTCTATTCAATAGAAGACAGAGTGTGAAGGAGATTCAATGCTCACTTTCACTTTTCTCTTAGTTGACAAATGTGTGCAAGAAATGTAAGTTTTCTGTTAAAGATGAGTCCCAAGAACTTGGCTTCTGTTGCTACTGGAATAATAGTTCATCCCATTCTAATTCAGGATCTGGGTGAAGTGAGAGTATGGAACCATGTGATGTTCCAGTACTAGAGAGGAAATACGAGAGAGGAAACCTTCCACCATGACTCATAGTGAGTGATCAGTGAGCAAGTTGGTGATCCAGTTACAGAAGGTGAGAGGCAGACCACAGAATTGCAGTTTACTAAGTAGGCCCCTGTGCCAAACCTAATCAAATACTTTTGAGATGTTGAGAGTGACTACATGAGTTTCTCCAAATTTTTCCATTGCTTGAGTTGAGAGGTGAGTGGTGAGAGCTAAATGATTGGCTGTAGGTTGAGAGCAGTGGAAACGATGTTGCTGGTCAACTGATCAGTTGGTTGGGTCCCAGGTGGTGCAGAAGTTGGTTGCTGATGACCTTCTCCAAAATTTTAGAGAGAGAGAGAGAGAGAGAGAAGTGATAGCAATTGCACAAAAGTTTGTTAGTTGACTTTTATACCATTTCTTTGGAATGGATTGGATGTGGGCTTGTTTCCATATACTGTAGGGTAGAAGCTAGTTCAAAATGATAGACTGAAGAGGCGATACAGGATAGGTGTTAGTTCTTGGGCACACACACAGGTTAGTTCTTGACACAATATGTAGGATACTATCAGGACCAGATGCCTTGTTTGTGTTCAGGTTATTAAGGATTCTTTGGATTTCTTTCTACCAGAAGACTGTAGGTGACTTCAAGTGAGCAATTCTTGATAAGGTGGGGGAGAGAGGGAACTTTGCCCTAGTCACCAGAAGTGCAGGAATTGGAAGAGACGAGTGATGAGTAAGTCATCCTTATCTTTCGATGGGATGACCATGGTATTACCTAGATGTGACAGCAGATGAAACATGAGGGATGGGGGGAAGTTGCACCCAATGTCCTTGGCAAGGGATCAGAAGACTCAACTGCCATTTAGACAGGAGGCAAGTCTGCAGCATTTGGCTCTTTCAAATTCTGATTTGGATTTGTTAGTGTTGTGATTTTACAGATGTTGTGAGCTGCAATATAGGAAGAGTGAGCAGCAGAAGTTTTGATCTTGAAGTTTTGGCCACTCATAGTGTGCTGAGTTTTTTTTTTTTTTTTTTGCACTGCATTGGCACACTTTTTTGAGAACCAATGCTTGGATGGTAGCTGAGGATTTGATGCAGAAAGAGGGACGAAGATCTTCATTTCTGTGAAGATGATTGCTGTTAATGGTCTGAGCAGATGTTTGGATTGGGAAAATTGAAGCAGTAGTTGGACCATGTGAAGGAGGAGTCATGGAGATCATTTGATTTTGTATCCTTGTAATGCCAAAGAACTGGGACTGGGAACTGTTAAGTGAGGGTTGTTCCATTGCAAAGGAGAATTTTTTGATGTTGTGGTCCAAGTTACCAAAAGGAGAACCAACATCTACAATATATTTGGAAGGGATCTTTTAAGAAGAGATTGAGTGTTCGCAGATTAGAAGGAGGGCAAACTGTGATAGGCATCCCTGCCTTCTTGGTTAGTGAAACTGGAGAAGCCAATTCGAGTTATGGACAATGAGGTCCTCATGAATTATGACCTCACTATTAGAGTATTTTGGTTGCAGCTAAATCAAGCTTTAAAGAGAGATAGTTGAAGAAGAATGGTTAGAATGGTTATTGGAATTTGGGGAGCAAAGCAACAGATGATCGTGACAAGTTGGCTTGGTAAGGATATTATTTTGAGCTAAAGCAGATCAAGCAGAGGGATTTGAGGTTTTGCAAACTCTGACATGGGATGCCAGTTCTGATGAATGCACAATTCCCATCCTTGTGGTGTAAGAAACTGTGTAATGTGTAGTTTAGGCAGTTAAGGTGGACAGTGGTTGATGAGGTTGCCAGCTGGGGGTCTGTCAAGAGGAGAACCAACATCCAGAATTTGGAACTAGTAATTCTGATTAAAGGTTGTTCCATGTTTGAGATGAAGACCTTCATTTCTATGAGGATGATTGCTGCTATTGGTCTGAAAAGATGTTTGGATTGGAAAAACTGAAGCAGTAGTTGGACCATGTGAAGGAGGAGAAGTAGATCACTGTAGATGATGATGTGAATATTGGTGAAGTGGACACAGAACTTTTTTAAAAGAATTAATGTGAATTTTTGATTTTTTTTGTTGCATTTTAGCTATTTTTATGATTTTTTACTTTTTTTTTTGTGAAGAAATTTTATGATACACAGTAAAATCATGTTTCATTGAGTTGTAAACCATTCAATGTGGAAAGGGAAAGAGATAACAAAGAATATAGGCATGTAACAAGAGATGACAGACTTGCAAATATACTGTTCACACAGAGAGAAAACCCAGTCTCCCATCCACAAGTGGCCTTGACAGTTCCCCTGCAGCCACTTTACTTGGTCTGCTGTTAGTCACTAACTAGCAAAGTAAGTAGCATCAGAATTTGGCACTAGCTGACCAGGGAGCCAATGGATTTGTTACTAATCAGTTCGGTCTGATACACTAACCAGTAGCTGGTCTGAGGAACCATTTTACTGCTGTACCCTCAAGGGTATTGTCTGGGCCTCTACATGTCACTGAGGGAATTCACACTGTATATGAGTAGCAGGGGCTCCAGTTTCATTTAAGTGAGTGAAGGGATTTTATTGGATTAATATAGAGGGGATTATCAAAAAAAGTAGAAAGTGAGAAGAGAAGTGCCATAAGGCATCCTTGGAAGTTGTGTAAGAGTGTGGTGAAGAAAGGTATGAGGAGTAGAATTTTATAGATGGAGAATTGTTTGCAAATGTAACACATTTTTCCAGGATATGTTGTTAATGCAGGGTCAGCATGATAAATCTGCTATCAGTTGAATGAACCTCCCATCCCAGAATAAGTCAGCAGACTCTATGCAAGTGTGATGATGATGATGATAATAATATCAATAGACTCATTTCTCTCTCTCTCTCTCTCTCTCTCTCTCTCAGCTCCTATACATGCATGAACAGCACTAAAGTGTTAGAGATTCTACAATCTTCCATGTGTATGAAATTCATTAAAAACAATTATCAAAATAATTAATTAATTTGTTATACTTTCTACTAGTTTTGCATCTTAAAGTACAGAAGATTTAGAAGTTGTATACAGTCAGTAGCTTATGAATATCTTCTTCAGGAGAACTTTTTCTTGAGGAAAAAAAATGGCAAAATTTTTCTGGAGATCATGGAAGCCATGGATATGATGTGTTTGTTTTAGGAAAGACTTGAGGTAAATGTAAGCCAAAGAATAGCAAATAAATTTTGCATGGCAGTCTGGTGCTATTAGAGGTAGGAGGTGGTGTGAGATAAATCTTTCTCATCCCATTAAAGAATGATATTGAGATTGGAATTCAAAAACCACTAGGTATAAAAGAAGTTGCACCTGGTGGCCTTTGAAATGGACCAGGAAAAAAAAAATACTCAGTATATGACATAAATGAAATTTACTACAATGCAAGTCTACATTCCAGCCTGGTGGGCAGAGTGGTTAGCATATCTGCTCCCCAGCCAAAAGGCTACGGGTTCAAATCCCGCATGGGCATGGATGTTTGTGATTGTCTGTGGAAATACTGGTGGTGGTCGGTGATAGATGGTGTTGGTGTAGCTGCGGTCAGTTGGTGGATTGTGAGTGGTGGAGATACAGTTGTAGAGCAGATGCCCTCCCTCAATGAGTCTTTGGACTCCCTGGAGGTGACAAATACTAATACTACTACTACTACTACTAATAATAATAATAATAAAATCAGCAGCAGTTTCTTTTTTTACAGCTGACAAGGCTTTTAAGCAGATTGTTGGCCATGCTTTAAAAGTACCAAGTTGGCTCAGATTCCAGTAAGTTGCAAGCATTTGTATCATTAAGTTAGTTCAGCATTTTGTAAGCATATGCATCAGTATCCATGATTATAGTGTACTGTAATTTTCTTTAATGGCTTTCAACACTGCAATATTGCCATTGTGATGTATTGTTTTAAAGTCAACATGCCATTTATGAGATTTATTTCCGATTGATCATTTGACTTAAGTAGAATGTGTTTAAATGTGGATTAAATCTAGAGCATCTCTTGGTAGTTCTTAGTCCTTTTTCTATGTTTGCTATGATGTCACTCTTAGAGATATTGACTGCGGGAGTCAAAATTAAATGTTGTGCAGGATGTTTAATTTAGTATTTGCAAGGACATGTAATAAGAGATTAAACAAGACTATTTTAAGGATGGGATAAGTGCTTATCATAGTTTATTTTCTAACATAATTTTTGGAATTTTGTCTTGAGGTTGCTTTTGTTAGCTTCATCTACTGAAGAAACTTTCTTTGAAGATTTTGTTTATAGTGTTTTCACAAAGTTCAGTAGGTAGGGAGCTACCAATTCCAAATGGATTGAGTGTATGTTATTCAGTTTGGAATACGTCACAATATCACTTCTCAAGGAACGTATAAGTACTATTACGAAGTATTATTATTATTATTACCCCAAGATCCCATGGAGTCAAAGACACATCTAAGAGGTCCTTTTATCATACATACAGCTCATCATACCACACCTTAAACACACTCAAATTCTCTGCAGACACCACACTCTCAGGCAAGACATTCCAATCATTCACAACTCTGCATGCAAAAAACTTGTTTCTCACTCTCCGTTATATTCTCAAACAATCTGCTCATCATCCTTATCAAAAAACAGGAATCATAAAATGTTTAATCCAACAAGCTAGAACTAATTGTTCAACTTCTCATGAATTACAGAAAGAACTTTCAACTATTAAACATCACATGAAATTAAATGGCTCCTCTGAAAAAAGTACACAACATCTGTTCGATTCCTACAATCCAATCCAGAACAACAATGATTCAATACATCAAGTTCCAATTCCATATATTTCCAGGATTTCAGAACCAATTTCAAGAATTCTGAAGAAATATGATTTAACAACCACTTATTAACAAAATATCCACCTATTTCCCCCTCTTCTAAAGATAACGCCCAACTATGTCTCTGCCTGGTGTGTATATCAAATTCCTTGTAACTACAATCTGTCCTACTTTGGACAAACAGGATGCTCTATAGAAAAAAGAATTCAAGAACATCAATCATACATTCAGCACAACAAATCTGATAAGTCTGGATTGGCTCAGCACGGGATAGAGACAAACCACAACATCCTCTGGTCCAAGACTCGCCTTATACACAGATGTCACTATAAATTTGAATGCCTGTTTAAAGAAAGTGCTGAGGCCTTACTTCAATGCCCTAACTTGAATCGAAATGACTGTATTTCTTTATCAAAAATATGGGAAAGTTTAATCAGGATAACACATTAATTGTTTTTTTCAATTGAGACTGGTAATTCCTACATTAGTCTAATGTTATTTATAAATTAAGATTATTACATAAAATTGTGAATTAATACCTATAGTAATCATCACTCTGATGAAATTTTTCCTCTCTTTAATACTTAGCAATGTAACATCACGGGGCTCGTTCTACTTTTGAATGATCAATTGTTTGTATTCCACCTTGTTAAAAACTGTTCCTATGTAGCCACTGAAGACAGTCTGTTATTTTCAGACTGAAATATTTGGCAAATATTAAAATAATCTTGTGTTTACATGTCTATAATTCTTAGTAATTTCTTAATTTCTCACACATTAGATTAAAACTATGGAACTTCTCATTTTCCCCTATGATGTAAAACATTTTAACACACTATCTTTCATGTGTCAAAAATTATAGGAATTTATTACAGAAGGGATAATGATTTATTATTATTATTATTATCCTGACCTCTATGGAATCACAAGAATCATTGTGGTCAACAATGTCAACAATGCAAAGTCTATTGTACCACTCCTTAAACTTATCCACTGTTTGCATCTTCACCACCCGCTTAGGCAATGCATTCCATGCTCCTACCACTCCCCATGCAAAAAACTTACTTCTTATCCCTTTACTCACTACTTCCTTTTGTAACTTACAGGGATGGCCCTTGTCCTTGTTCCATCCCTTTGTTCTACCATATGAAAAATCTCCTCAGTGTTAATATAATAATAACCCTTCAACAATTTAAATGTCTCAATCATATTCTTCCCTTTGTCTTCTATTCACCAAACTATGACAGTCTGCATGCTCTCAGTCTATCCTCATAATCAACATTGTACAGTCCTGATATAATTTTTGTTACCTGTCTCTGCACCCTCTCTAAGGTTACCCTTCAAATACTGGTGAGTAACACTGGTGACTAGATCTGACACAGAAATCCAGATGTGGTCTGATCAAAGCTTTATATAATGGGACCACCACACTTTTATCTCTTGCAGTCAATGTTCTTCTCAACATTGCAGCAAATCCCTGATATGTCTTCATAACCTTTGCAATATGTCCTCTGAACTTCAAATTTCTATCAACAATCACAACACAATCCCTTGCTTCCTCCACGGCATCCAGCATAACTCCACCAAGCAATTGGAAGATCGATGGCACATTGCACCCTTCGATTGGAATAAGCCTAAGTTCGATTCTCATTGCGATGGGAGGAATCTTTATCTGGATGATTTCAATCGAAGGTGAGTTAGCCGATCTCATACAGAGGTAGCAGGGGTTTTTCTCCCAGAAACTCGGGTTTTTCATCCCACATACAGACAAATTGGCCCTTCAGAACACACGCAATTTACAGACAAAAAAATACTAGTTGTGGTAGTGGTGGAGGTGGGCAGTAGATGGCGTTGATGGAGATGATTCGTAGTAGAGGTTCGGTGTAGTAGTTGAGATAGTTGTAGGTGTCCTCCCGTGATGAGTCTTTCGACTCCTTGGAGGTGTCACAAATAATAATAATAATAATAATAAAGTAAGTATCAAGCATCCTCTCTGTGGATCCCTAATTTCAAACCTTTCATTTAGTTGCATTAAATTTATATTCCATTAATTTGCCTACCTTTCCAGCTTATTCAAATCCTATTGAACAGCCAAAACATCAGCAAGCACTATTACTAATTTCATATTCTAATTTGTCACTCATTATTTTAGCACTACTGTTCAGCTTAAAATTTCATACAGCAACCAGTAAAATTCAAACTAAACACTAACAAAAATATTATTTTCAATTTCATATAAATTAAAACTACTGTTTATTAATATAATATCATAAAACTGTACTTTTATATTTGTAAATTAAATTACTCACTTGGACAGTTAATTGGGTCAAAGCACATTAAGGCTTTGATAAAAGTACCTTGACACATCTTTCCACCATGCTGTGGATTAGGATTATCACAAGCTCGGAGCATATATTGGTAGCCTGAGCCATCACCAGAACAGTCAGGGGAAAAGCATTCTCCCCATTCACTCCATGCAGACCAGGAACCATGTACTAGATATAAAAAAATTAAAGTAATTATGATTTATTTCTCTTTCTAAATTTTGGAGGGATTTACAAATACATACTTTATCATCTCATTCCAGTATTGGTTTGGAATTAGAAATCTAGATGGAAAAGAAACAAGCTCCCTATACAATGGATTTTGTATAGGGAGCTTGTTATGGATTTTGTTATGTACAAAATATTGGATATTTTGTACATAACAGTAATGCTGAAATATATTCAAACAGAATGAAACGATTTTGCTTAATCCTCAGGACAAGAAAGTTACAGCTATTTCATTTTCATTGATCTGTAATAATTTTCTTAAGTTTCTACAGTCCAGATAACATCTGTAGCATAATTTTTCACTTGTAGAAAATGAAAAATACCATGGCTTAATAATTTTATAATAAAGTTAAATAATCTGCATTAACTACATCTGTTTTTAGTAATGATATTTATTATATAAGCTATTGCAGCAGTACTTTATTATATATGTTGTTATCTCATAAAAACATAAAACATATACTGTTATGTTGTTATTATGAAGTTGTTATGGTGTATTCTTCTTATTCTTTCCCAATTCCATTAGGAACATCCAATCAGTAAATGCTTTCCATCAATTTCTTAGCTATTGAATTCATTTATGTTTTCATTTTCTGATTTCAAAGTTAGGTTTGTCTCATGGGCTCACTTTAGTGAGTACGGGCATGGCAAACCTGCGATACCTGATGCTGGACCATGCCTTACTTCATGTAATATACATCTGTTATATTATCTGTAGACGGGTCCTCTACCCTTCTTTCTTTGCTTCTTTCTTCTCTTCTTGCTCATTACCCCCAATGCTATTAGAGTAATCGAGGGCTAGGGGTGAATCTTTCCTATCTTGCTATGTCATTTTGCTATTGCAGACACCGAATGGGGCAAACTAGTCCTAATAGATGCCGGTCCCAAGCCCAGATAAATGGAGAGGGTTGATGTCAGGAAGGGCATCTGGTCATAAAACTTCACTGCAGCTCTAGATATGATTAAACGAGTCGAAAAGAAAGTGATACAAAGGCTAGGGCCCTTGTATCACTTCCTTCCTTCACTTCCGCTCCCTTAGGAGTGGAAGAGAAGGAAGCCATAAAGAGCATGAAGAATGGAAAATCAGTGGGCCCTGACAGGATCCCAGTGGAGGCATGGAAGGCACTGGGGGGGAAGAAGGAATTGACCTGCTGTGGGACCTGTTAATAAAAGTTTGTCAACAGGAAAATATATCCAAGGAATGGAGGGAAAGTACTCTTGTCCCCATCTACAAGAGTAAAGGGGATGCACAAGACTGTAAGAATTACAGAGGAATAAAGTTGATGTCCTGCACAATGAAAATCCTAGAGAGGGTTCTTGATGGAAGAATGAGGAAGGAGGTGGAGATTGCAAAAGAGCAATTTGGCTTCATGCTTGGTCAATCGATGACATATGCTATCTTTGGGTATGACAGATAATGGAAAAGTTTCGAGAGAAGCAACGGGAGCTACATCTGGTATTTATTGATCTGGAGAAAGCGTATGATAGAGTGCCAAGGCAAGAAGTCTGGAGGTGTCTGAGGAAGAAGAAAGTACCAGAGAAACATATCAGATTGGTGCAGGAGATGTGCAGGAATGTGAAGACAAGAGTTCAAACCTGCCTGGGAGAGACAGAAAGTTTTTCCAGTGACAGTTGGCTTGCATCAAGGGTCAGCATTAAGTCCGTTCCTGTTTAATATTGTGATGGAGGTGGTGACAGAGGAAGTGAGAGAAGACGTGCCTTGGATTATGTTGTATGCAGATGACATCTTGCTGTGTGTAGATTCAAGAGAAGAAGCGGAAACTAAACTGGAAAGATGGAGAAAAGTACTGGAAGAGGGAGAGGTATGAGACTGAGCAGAAGTAAGACAGAGTATATGTGTTGCGCAGTGGGCGGTGGCCAGGAGACAGATCTGGAGCTGGAAGGAAATGTCATCAGGAAGGTGAGAGACTTTAGATACTTAGGTTCAACAGTGGAAGAAGATGGAGGAGCTGAGAAGGAAGTGGGATGCAGGATACAAGCAGGATGGAGGAAGTGGAGAGAGATGGCTGGAGTGCTATGTGATAAGACGGCGCTGATCAAACTAAAAGGTAAAATCTACAGGACAGTAGTGAGACCAGCTATGACGTATGCTTTGGAAACTGTGGCCCTGAGGAAAAATATCACCTGAGGATCATCTGAGAAATGACTATATAATGGGAATGGTGAAAGTTACGAACTTGGGAGCAAAGATACAGGAGGCAAGGTTGAGATGGTTTGGCCATGTGATGAAGAGGGAGGAAGAGTATATGGGAAGAAAGGTCATGCAGATGGATGTGCAGGGGAAGACGAAGTGCAGACGGCCAAAGAAGAGATGGAGGTAGATGGTGGAGGAGGACTTGAGGATGAAGAACTTGGATGTGGCTACAGCCCAAGACACGAAGTTGTGGAGGAGATTCACCACAAACAGCGAACTTACTTAAGTGGGAAAAGCTGCAGAAGAAGAAGAAGAAGAAAGTTAGGTTTGTGATTTGTTCTTTTCCAGAGGTCTTCATCATTAATAATTTGAGGCCACCATATTCGAATATGGTAACCCCACAGACATTGGTTTGTGACTGCTTGTCTCTTTGTATTTCCTTTGAAATTAGCCATGTTTCACACCCATATAAAATAACTAAATTAATACATGCATTAAAATCATTTTTTTATCTGTGTGAATATTTTTCACTTCCCATAATCTTATAACACAGTATATAAAGTTTTTGCCTTTTGAATCCTTATTTTGAATCCTCGAACCCTGCATGACCTTGGTGGGGTACTGTTTATGATAAGTGACGACCTATGTCCTCTAAAAGTGGAGGCTTTGGAAGGCAGTGAGACAAATGATTTTGAGAGCATATGGTGTGAGGTAGAGGTGGGCAAGACAGGATATTTAGTGGGGTGTTGCTACAGACCGAGGAGCACAGAGGACAGGGACCAGGAGATGTTTAGACAGTTAAGTTTGGCAAGTGCAAGAAGAATGATTGTTATGGGTGATTTTAACTACAATAGTATAAATTGGAGAGAGGAAGATGAATGTAGCAATAGGGGAATGGAATTTCTAGAATTCTTGAGGGACAAATGTCTTAGGCAACATGTAACAGAGGGAACAAGAGGTTCAAGAGTTTTGGATTTGGTTATAGCATCAGAAGAGTTGATAATAACTGAGATGACATCTCTCCCACCAGTTGGAGAGAGTGACCATATGGTTTTGACTTGGAAAATGAATAGACATGCAGGAGTATCAAAAAGACGGGAACTTATGTGGAATTATAAAGCAGGTGATTGTAATAGTCTTAGACGTCAACTTCGGGAAGTTTCATGGAGGGAGGAATTGGAAGCCGGAATATCATTAGTGTGTGGGAAATTGTGAAAGAATATTTGTTAGCAGCAATGGTAAGTTGTATACCACAAGTGAAGAAGAGGACACAATTTGGAGTAAAGTGGATGACAAACAATATTAAACAGCAACTGCATGCAAAAAAGAGGCTATGGAAGAGATATAAGGAGACAGGTGAAGAGATGCATGAAGAATATAAGACACAGGCCAGAGGAGTGACTAATGTGGTAAGCAAAGCGAAACTGGAATATGAGAGGAGATTGGCCCTAAGATCCAAAGAAAATCCTATGGAATTTTTTAGCTATGTGGCCAGTAAGAGAAGAAATGACTGTGGAAGAATGATATTGTGGGATAAAAATGGGAACAGAGTGACTGATGCAGAGGACATAGTGGAATTGTTCAATGAACACTTTATTGGAGTATTTCATCCTGGAGGAGTCAGTTTTAATGCTAGAGGGATAGGGCAGGTTCGAGGTTTAGAGGTACAGGATGAGAGTGTGTTTCAGATACTGAGTACTCTGGATGTCAGTAAAGCTTTGGGACTGGATGGTATTTCACCATGAGTTTTGAGAGAATATGCTAGGGAACTGACAGTGCCTTTAACCTGGCTTTTCAATGAAATTCTGGCTGTGGGAAAGGTGCCCAGGGAATGGAAGGAAGGTAAGATAGTGCCATTGCATAAGGGTGGTAACAGACTGGAAGTGTCTAATTATAGGCCAGTGTGTGTGTCATCAGTAGTTGTTAAGATCTTGGAGAAAGTAGTGAGGGACTGTATACAGCATTAGGCAGATGAGGGTAATGTTATCTGTGAGAGTCAACATGGATTTGTGAAAGGGCGCTCTTATTTTAGCAATATGCTAGCCTTTTATAATAAAGTTACAAGAACATTAGATGAGGGAAAGGCATATAATGAAATTTTCTTAGACTTAGCAAAGGCATTTGACATGGTGCCACATGATAAGCTGATATTTAAGTTGCAGCACATGGGTCTGGATGTCAGATTGGTCAATTGGATTCAAGATTGGCTGTCTGATAGGTATCAGAGAGTTGTGTATGGTGGAGCAGTTTCAAGGAGACAGAGGGTTACAAGTGGGGTCCCACAGGGCTCAGTACTAGGACCTATATTGTTTAACCTTTATATCAATGACACTGCCAGTGGATTGCAAGGGATATTCAGTTGTTTGCGGATGATGCGAAGCTGGGAAGGATTATTAGTAATAGTGCAAATGTGATAGTTCTGCAAGTGGATATGAATAAGATAGACAGATGGGCAAATGAATGGGGGATGTCAGTTTAATGCAGCAAAATGTAAGGTCTTGAGGTTTGGGAAACATCGATGGGGACACTGCATACTCTATGGATGGAGTTATACTAGAGGAATGGGGGGGAGACAAGAGATCTGGGGTTGATGATTGATAGCAACCTGAAATTTAGGGGACATATTGCAAAGTTGGTGAAGGTAACACAGAGGATTGCTGCAATTATGAGAAGGAGACTGACCTGCAGAGATAAAAGTGTTATCATTCCGTTGTATGAGTCTCTGATCAGACCACACTTAGACTATTGTTCTCAGATTTGGTACCAAGGATTTGAAGGGGATAAATTTGAAGGGGACTGTGAAAAGGGTACAAAGACAGATGACAAAGATGGTTTCAGGACTGTACAATTTTGGTTATGAGGGTCGGCTGAGGGAATGTGGACTGCAGAGTCTGGTGGATAGAAGAAGGAGAGGTGATATGATTGAGACTTTTAAATTGTGGAGAGGTGGTTACAGGGTTGACACTGGGGAGCTCTTTTGCTTGGTTGAACAGCGGGAAGGAGTGATGACAAGAGGCCATCCCTGGAAGTTACGAAAGGAAACTGTGAGCAAGAGGGTGAGGAGTGGTTTCTTTGCATGGAGGGTGGTTGAACCATGGAATGCATTGCCTGATGGAGTGGTGAGAGCGAGAACGGTCAATGAGTTTAAGGAGTGTTATGATAGACTTTGTGTTTCTTAGGGGGGGGGGGACTTGCCCTCGATGAGCCTTGCAGACTTTATGTTCTTAGGAAGGACCTCCTACGATGAGTCTTTTGACTCCATGGAGGCCTGAATAAAATAATAATAATAATAATAATGATAATAATAATTATATCAACATCCCTACCTACTTCTCCTTCTGTAGATAAAAACACTTATGAGATATGTTGTACAATTTGAAATAGTTTCAATTTTTTCACTTTCAGTGTACTTGGTATATTGTTATTCACAGTGAGTTTCATTTCTTGTGTTTTTATTATTTTATTATTATATGGGGTATCTTTATGGAGTCAAAAGACTCATTCTTACAATTATTTACATAATACCATCATACCTCTACTTAAATTCACCATCAGTACAGTTTGCAATTACCTCTGGAAATCCATTTCACTCATTCACCACTCTCCAAGCAAAAAAATCTAGTCCAACACGCTCTTACTAACCACGCTTTTACACAAGTTCCAGGGGTGATCATGGGTTTTGTTTGTATTTCTGTATATATCAAGCATCTTTGTCACATTCCAGATACATTTTGAATATCCTTTCCTTTAGTGTTATACAGTGATCAGCATTCATTTCAGTAAAATTATGTCAACTACAACCGTGTTAGGAATTCCTAACACGGTTGTAGTTGACATAATTTTACTGAAATGAATATTTTGAATATGTTGCAACAAAGAACCATCATGCTACACCTGGCATTGAAATTTATTATAACGTCTCTTTATGAGTTTTATTGTCTTGTGGCATTCCTTTATTTTGAAGTCACTCCATACACAATTTATGGCAAATGGAACAAAAGGTTTTTTCATAGTCTATAAATAGCAGAGACGTCGTGAGAAATTTTGGCGCCTATGGCCAGGAAAGAAAATTGCGCCATTCTAAAAAAAAACTTTAAAAATCTAAATTTTTGAGCCTATGTAAAATTAGCATATATAAAGGAAAAGTAAATTCATAAAACTGTTCAATTATTATTCTTAAGGTGTTAATGTGATCTATACATGATTTATTTGGCACAGAACCATACTTCTGTCTTCTCATATTCTAATCTATAACATTAAAGATTCTTGAAAGCATAATCTTGAAAAAAATTTTATTAATAATACATACTATGTTCCAGTTCAATTATTACAATTTCCTAGATCTCTTTTCTTGGATCTGTTTACTATTATCCCTGTATTCTAGGGAATGTCTCTTTTCAACATGTCTTGGAATAGAGCATATCTGTAGAGAAATTTCAGGTACAGAATACTGTTTTACACACACACACACCATGGTGTTCCATATTATTCAATGTTGTGATGTCAGTTTTCAGAACTTCTTTAGTGATGCTTTGATGTCCTGCAACTTTTCTATTTCTAATTTTATTGGGCTAGTATCAATTGCTAATCCATCTACTCCTTTTATTTATATTTGCATTCTATCACTGCTATTTTTCAAGGATGACTGAAGTGTTATCTCCACATTTCCAGTTGTCCTACTGGTGATACCAGAATTTTTTCATTTAGTTCTATTAGTTTCTTCATTGGACATTTGTTTACACATCTTTTTCAGAAAGTCTTCTTATAATACTATATATAACTTTCTACTATTATACTTATTATTATTATTATTCAGGCCTCCATGGAGTCAAAAGACTCATCGTGGCAGGTCCTTCCTGGGAAACACAAAGCCTATAATACCACTCCTTGAACTCACTGACCATTTTTGCTCTCACCACTTTATGAAGCAATGCATTCCATGGGTCAACCACTCTTCATGAAAAGAAATCACTCCTCACCCTCTTGCTCACAGCTTCCTTTCATAACTTCCAGGAATAGCCCTTTGTCATTGCTCCTTCCCACTGTTCAACCAAGCAAAAGAACTCCCCAGTGTCAGCCCTGTAACTACCTATCAACAGTTTAAAATTCTCAATCATATCACCTCTCTTTCTTCTATCTACCAAACTCTGCAGTCCACATTCCCTCAGCTGATCCTCATAACTAACTTTGTACAGTCCTGAAACCATCCTTGTTATCTGCCTATATACCTTTCCACGGTTAATTTATCCCCTTCAATTCCTGAGGACCAAATTTGAGAACAATAGTCTAAGTGAAAGGGACGCAGGTCAGCATCCCTTTCAGTATTGCAGCAATCCTCTGAGTTACCTTCACCACCTTTGCAATACGTTCCCTGAATTTCAGTTTTCTATCAATCATCACCCTCAGATTCTCTTGTCTCCGCTACTTCCTCCAGTACATTTTGCTGCATTAAACTGCTACCCCCCATTCATTCGCCCATCTGTCTAGTTTATTCAAATCCTCTTGCAGGGCTGCTGCATCTGCACTATTACTAATAACACTTCCCAGCTTCACATCATTGCAAAAAACTGAATACCCCCTGCAATCCATTGACAATGTCATTGATATAAATTTTAAACAATACAGGTACCAATACTAAGCTCTGTAGGGATCCCACTTGTGACCTGTTGCCTCCTTGATATTGCTTCACCATACACAACCCTCCGATACCTATCAGACAGCCAATCCTGAATCCAGTTGACTAACCTGACCTCTAAACCCATGTACTGCAACTTAAATATCAGCTTATCATGTGGCACTCTGTCAAATGCCTTTGCAAAATTAAAAAAAAATGGCAGTATATACCTTTCCCTCATCAACTGCTCTTGTCACTTTATTATAAAAGGCAATCATATTGCTAAAGCAAGCATGACCCTTATCAAATCCATGTTGATTCTCCCAGATAACATTATCCTCATCTGCACAACACTGTATGTGGTCCCTCACTAATTTCTCCAAGACCTTAACAACTACTGATGAAACACAAACTGGCCTATAATTAGACACATTGGGTTGGCTACCACCCTTATGCAATGCCACTATCTTACTTTGTTTCCATTCCTTGGATACCTTCCTTTCCATAGCCAGACTTTCACTGAAAAGCCAGGTCAACAGAGCTGTTAGTTCTTAGCACACACTCTCTCAAAACCCATGGTGAAATACCATCCAGTCCCACAGCTTTACTGATAACCAGGGTACACAGTATTTGGAACACACTCTCCTCTTGCACCTCTAAACCTCGAACCTGCCCTATCCCCCTAGTATTAAAACTTAATTCTCCAGAATGAAATACTTGAATAAAATGTTTATTGAACAACTCCACTATGTCCTCTGCATCACTCTATTCCCATTTTTATCTCACAATGTTATTCTTCCACAATTATTTCTCCTCCTACTGGCCACATAGCTAAAACATTCCCTAGAATTTTCTTTGGATCTTAGTGCCAATCTCTTCTCATATTCCAGTTTCGCCTTCCTTCCATATCTGCTCTCCACCCCTCTCCTTATATTTCTTCCATATTTCTATCAAATTATGTCCTCTTATTCACTCGTGGAATACAGCTTACTATTGCTGCTAACAAATATTCCTTCATAATTTCCCAAGCACTAATGATATCCTGGCCTTCCAATTCTGCCCTCCATGGAACTGCCCCCCAAGTTGATATCTAAGACTATTATAATCACCTGCCTTATAATTCCGTATACGTTCCCTTTTCTTTGATAATCCTGCATGTCTATTCATCTTCTAAGTCAAAGCCACATGGTCACTCTTGTTATCCTCAATGCCAGTTCTACAAACCAATGCTGTTTATGTTTTCTAGCACTTCTTTTAACTTTTTTATTTAAACTATTATATTTACCAAATTTAAGTTGCTTTTCTTCTCGGAGTGGATTTCTTGCACATATAATTTCACCTTTTTTTTTTCATCCAATAGTCTCCAAGTTTGCATAACTTTATTTATTTTTATTTTTTACTGTCTTCCATCTAATCTCTATATCATCGTTCTTTGTATTCCCTTCTGCATCCAATATCTATATTTTCCTTTATTTGAAGCTCCTACAGACTTCTATTAATGTTTTTGCCTGTATACTTTTTCAAATACATAAATGCATAGGTCCAATCATTAGATGATGATATGATTCAATATCAGTATTTCATTTCTTCTGGACATCTAATAACATTCGCCTATACTTTTGGCTGATGGCAATATGATCTATTCAATTCTGTGTTTTGTTCTCCAGCGACAGCCAGGTTACTTTATGTATTCTCTCATGCTAGAAGATTCTGCCACCTATTACTAAATTATATTTACCACACAGTTCCACCAATAATTCACCATTTACATTTATCTTTCCCAAATCATGCTTACCCATTATATTCTTCAGTCATTCATTATTTGTACTAATTTAGCATTAAAGTATCACCAAGAGAAATATATTGTCTCTACCATACATCATCATCATCAAAGACTTATCCAGTAGACTATAACACTTTTCTTTTTCTTCAAAAGGTGCATTTTAAATTAGAGCACAGCAGTAGACAAATCTTAGCCTTCCAGATTTATTATTATTAACACCAGACCTCCATAGAGTCAGAACACACATCACAGGAAGTACGCACTGTTACAGACAAAGTCCATCAAACCATGCTTTAAACTCATTCAATGTATCTACATTCATCACAATGTCAGGCAATGCATTCCACTCACCAACCATTCTCCATGCAAAGAACCTGCTCCTTATGTTCCTGCTCACACTCTCCATATAAGAGAGTGGTCTGAAAAGTTCTTGGCCTAACAATGAAAAAACGAATTTATAATTTCAAAATTATTTTTATTTATAAACATAATTTCCCTTAAGACTAATACATTTATTCCAGCGATGCTCCAGCGCCATTATCACATCCCTGTAGTGGTTCTCGGTAAGACCTGTAAAATACTCCCTCTATACCTGCAATCACCTCTTGATTCAAAGAAAAATGCTGACTAGCAAAGAAGATTTTTAGTTTTGGGAAGAGATAGAAGTCAGAGGGAGCTAAATCTTGGGAATAGGGTGGATGTTCCAACAATTCATAGTGCAGATTCCTTAATTTTCCCATTGCCAAAACATCTTTGTGAGCAGGTGCATTGTCCTGATGAAAGATGATTTTTTTTCTTCTGCAAACCAAGTCTTTTCTCACGAAAATTTTCGTCTCGTCTGGTTAAAATATCAGAATAATATTCCCCGGTTATTTTTTTACCCTTTTCAAGATAATCAATAAACAGAATGCCTTTAGCATCCCAAAACACCGATGCCATGACTTTTCCTGCTGATGGAACCGATTTTGTCTTCTTTGGCACTGAACAACCGGCTTGAATCCACTGTTTTGACTGCTGTTTGGATTCTGGTATGTAATGGTGAATCCGAGTCTGATCCATAGTAATAAATCAATGCACAAAATCAGTTTTATTCTTGTTAAAATGCTCCAAGCATTGTTCAGAGATTTTCATGAAAGTTTTTTTTGATCTGCTGTGAGCAAGTGCGACACCCATCTTGGGCAAATTTCATTTGCAATTCTTCATGCAAAATATATCCTACACATTGTTTTGAAATGCCTATAGTCTCAGCAATTTCAAGCACTTTGACTGGCCAGGTCATCCAGTACCATATCATGCACTGATCAATGATTTCTGGTGGTGTTACACTTTTTGGATATCCTTCACGTGGATCATCTTCAAGGCTGGTACGGCTGCATTTAAACTCTGCGGCTCATTTCTTAATTGTCAAAAACAAAGGAGAAGAGTGCTCATAAATTTTTATGAACTTCGAATGAATTTCTTTTGCTGTTAAACCTTCTTTTACAAAGAATTTTATAACTGCACGATATTCAATTTTATCCATTTCAATGGATACAGACAAAACTTTGGCTTCCTACAGCTGTATAAAAAAATACTTGATACAATGACTTGCAATTTCACATTGATGCTTATGAGAGATGCACCAACTTACTTTAGAAAAAAAAATTCTTGCCGATAGTGTTGCCATTTTATGGTTGAGGACAAGAACTTTTCAGATAACCCACATACATATGCTAAAAAAACAGGGCAACCTCTATAATAAGAGATGACAGAGTATTAACAGACAAATTAGATTTTATTCTCCAAATATTAACTGGATATCTGAAAAAAATACAAAAAAAAAAACTTTTCTCCAACCCCTCTCAACAGCAAATCCAAGAAACTCATCACAGTATTTCTATTTCCATTCCATTTGCTGGAACACTTTAACAAAAAATTGCCAACCTTAAAAGGCCTCACAACATTCCAGATGCCTTCAAACCAATAAAGACAGTTCGCAATATGTTACATTCACCTAAAGACAAGAATCCTTTCAATAAACACCCTGGACTTTACAACGTTCCATGTTCTTGCAGCCTGAATTATATCAGACAAACTTCTAGAAGTCTAGAAATAAGACAAAAGGGAGCACATTGGAGATGTAAACAACAACAGAGAGGACAATTCTGGTTTAGCTTTCCATTTTTCTAACACTAACCTAATATAATATATTAGGTTAGTGTTGGAAAACACAACATAATATTCATAATTTTAACCTTGAATGGGATAAAAGTACTATGCCATACATAGAAGAGGACTATAGCTCCTGCAACATAAAAGAAGCAGCAGTAGTTATCCACCCACAAGGCACCCTGAACAGAAACCAAGGGATTATACTTTGTGATATCTGAAAATCTCATAAGATCTTTCAACACATCAAAGTTCAACTTCGCAGCCAATTATAGGCCCTACTTAACAATGACTGACCAAGTGCTAACATCCATGCTCCATGCATTTGTGTAACAGTTCCTATGAATTTGATATATTTTTTCATCTTTCATTTATGTATTAATTGATAACTTAAGCTTGTTTTTGTTTTTAAGCTGTTATGTGTAGCTTTATCTGGTACAGAAGAAGCCACCAGTTAACATGGCGAAACTAGTAGGCTAATAGTTTGTATCAAAATCTCCAACCTATTAAACCCAATTTTTCTGTCATCTCATGTAGTATATAGAGTGGTCGAAAGAAACATTCATAATAATCAACAATAATCAGCAATAAAAAATATATATTTTGCAATATTATCAATTATATTACCTGGGCAGTGTACTGGAGCATGACAAAGGTTTATATCTGTTTTATTTCCAAAGCATTCTTTCCCATTAAACTGAGGAAGTGGATTGTCACAAGTGCGTAATCGCTGCTTAATTCCAGGTCCACATGTTGAAGAGCAAGGAGTCCAAGAACTCCAGGAAGACCAGCTTCCATCAACTATAAAAACATTATATTTAAATTTATATTTAAATATAATTATATTTATATTTAAATTTATATTGATATCATCAGTTGAAATATTATAATACTATGTATCAATTAGATTTGAATATTATATTAGATAAACAGATACTACTTAATATAAATTAAACACTCTTATCTTGAAAAATAAGAATAGATTATAACAGAAAAAAAAAATCTAACAAAAATATGTTTGTGGGAATGGATGAAATATAACCAGGTATTTTTAAGAGAAACAAAAAGATGTGAATGTACTTTTAACCTGGGTGTTTGATTAAAGTCATGCAATGGGAAGGATGCATAAGAAGTGGCAAGAAAGCAAAAAGTGGTGTTGCACAGGACTAGTGGATATGACAAATGCTTCCAATTAGAGACCAGTCTATAATCTGCAACTGTAGTTAAAATATTGAAGAGATTGGTTAGGAATAGAATACAGGACTGGGTTGTTACTATTATTATTATTATCATTTCTATATTCAGTTAACAGAGCTTGCAGTCAAAGAGTAACAAGAAACATGAAACAGCGTAATGATATCTCTTTGGCTTGTAAATTAGTCCAATTTGAGCCTTACCCAAAGGCCTAGGAATCCACTAAATATCATTGTAAAACGTCCCTAAAAGTGCCGATTTTCTGGAGTTGAGATGGTGTTATATCTGGGAGGCACAGCTTTTTCAGATGTTTTAATTATAAATGCTCTTTGTACTGTATAGCACTCCTCTGACAATCTCAACTGTTGTTGCCCTTTTGTTCCACAGCTGTTGAATTTCAATCTCCATATCTCTATACTTGGTCAGTTTTTCATGTACTTTTTCTTCTACTCTACTATCCCCTGGCTGTTACAACAATAAACCATACATGTTGTTTAATTATAGTGATGTCTGCTATATTATGTTCCAGATGTCACTCTGTCTGAACTAAAGTACCAAAATATCTTTACATTTTCATTTTCAATAATATTTCCAACTGTGATTTCTAAAGGGGGGGGTTTTGCAAGTTGGAAAACCATATTTCCTGCATATGCTCCAGTGTACAGATTTGTAACCTGATCATGACTTTATTTATAGTCTGTGTGAACAATTTTGCTGCAAGAACTAATTAGACAGTCTACTGTCTCTTCTTTATCTCTCTGCAGAGTTGACATTTGCTTTACAGATCTTTTCAATCTCTACCTTGATTGAACATTCATCTGTAGTGCTTGTTTTTGAGCAGCGGGTATCAGACTGTCTTTTTTGATGTTGTCTTGTTGAAGCTATTGCCAAGTTAAACAACTGTCAACTTTCCCTTCAAAATTCTTTAAATTTTGACTCTGGACTTTATTTTTCCAACCTTCTAATCTTTTTGAGTTTCTTTATCTTTATACTACTTTTTTTTTGTAAACTTCAGTTAGCTTACCTTGATATCATTCAATGCTTACTTTTCTTCTTCTATTGTTTGTTTAGTTTGTAAAAGTCACATCAGCCACTTTGCTTGGCCTCCCGTGATGAGTCTTCGGACTCCTTGGAGGTGTCACGAATAATAATAATGAATGCAAGGCATGATTCATTATCATTAATTTTCATATTTCACAATCAGGTGCATCAAAAATCAAATTATGTCCAGTCAGTTATCCCTGCTATATATCTGATTACAGGGATGGCCCATGTATTGATTGCCATAACATTACTTGCCTCAATCAGTTTGGACTGACTCTTTTCAGATATTCAGGCTCTATCTTCTTTAACTTCGGAAAACAAGGTGTTATCTGTTTCAAGAATTCTTAGGTATCTGTAGGATTCATTCTGTAATTTTCCTTCCATCTGCAAATGTAATTCCTTAGATATTTGTTATTTTGCCTTGGACAGGAGTGTATTGCATGTTTATCAAGTCCAAATTCCATACAAATATCTTCACTGAACATTCAAAAATTGAGCAGTGACTGAATTTCTCTGGATGATTTTTCATTTAGTTCAAGAACATCCATATACAGCAGGTTTTATTTTTTTCCTGCTAGCTTTGATGTTTGATATTTGAAACTAGTTTTCTTTAAAATTAATGTTAAAGGAATAAGTGCTAGGATGAACAAGAGAAGTGATAGGGAATCACCTTGCATATTTTCTCTCTTCATATTCACTGTACCCAGATTATCTCTATTGATTATTAGCCGAATTTTCTGCATGGCCATGACAGCTGCTACAAATTTTCTGATGTTTTAACTCACTCCAAAAATTTCTAGACATTTTCTAATCCAAGCATGTAGCATGGAGGCAAATGCTTTCTTGTAATCGATCCATGCCATATATAAGTTTGCTTTTCATCTTTTCAAATTTTTCAAAATCATTTTGTCAATTAACAACTGACAATTAGCAACATCCCTTTTGTTCAACAGACAGATTATTATTATCATTATTACAGGATCTCCATGCAGTCACAAGATGTCATGAGAGGCCTGAGACATAGACAACACAAAGCCTATCACACTATTCTTTTAATTCATTCACAGTCTGCACTTTCACCACCCCTCAAAAAAAGTGTTTCTCATCTGCTTATTCTTCTTCCTTTTGCACCTTCAGGACACTGGCCCTTTCTCCATGTTCCTTCCACCTGTTCTCCAAAAAAATCTCCTCCTCCTGTGTCAATCCTATGAATAAATCTCAATAGTTCAAGTGTCTCAGTCCTGTATTCCCTTCATCTTTTATTCACCAAACCATGTAGTATGCATGCCCTCAGTCAGTCATAATAACCAACATCATAATTGTTTCTTGCTATCAACCTCTGTATCCTTTCTAAGATTACTTCAACTCCTTCAAATCCCAGTGACCAGGTATACACATAATAATTCAGGTGTGATCTCATCAAGTCTTTATACAAGTGAATCACTAGTTTGTTATCTCTGCTGGTTAACATCTTTCTCAGTATTGCAGCAATCCTCTGCATCACCAGTGTTGTGTCGGAAAAAGTGCCAACTCACTTTCAATGAGTCATCCTATTTCCGACCCAACATAAGGTAACGTTAAAAGCCATGGATATGGACATGCTTATGCCTACCAGAAGAAAATGTGCATCTTGGTAAGCCAGAACTGTGTCTAAACATTCTTGTAGATATTAAGTAAATTTTGAGAACCCCATAATTGAAATAGATAATGTTTGTGAATTATTTAACAAAGGAAAATATGTATAATTACTGAAAGATGTATATAAGATAATACATGTATTGAGCCATGTCAAAAACAGTTCGGAGCTTCGGTGACCAATCGGCCGCCGCTATGTGCAAGGCGTAGCCACCAAGAGAGAGGGCGCTCACATGAGGTATATAGGTTTCAGCGCAGAATTCAATCGTTCTCTTATTTTCTGTTCCTGGTTCCTGATCGAAGTGCTGGATAGCTGTGAAGCTTGCTGCCGTGCTCGGCAAGATTTTCCCATTGCTATACGGTGCTGCGTCAACCATAGCCACAACTGAGGAATGCGGCCAGAGTTCCAGAAAAGGACTGTTGGTTAGTCATGCCAACGTATGACTAACAATGAAGAGGTGAAACTCTTTCGAAAAGAATAGAAGTGTGTCGCAAACGCCATAAGAAATATATGGTGAGAAAACCCAGAGATCTAATTAAGGATGTCCTTATAACTACCAGAAAAGCAAGAACGGTAAGACACAAGTTTTCGTATTAGATTAACTAATAACCAAAGAGGGAATAAGAAACAGAACGTTAAGGAACTCAATATAGTCAACTTCTACTTTGTATCTAAAGAACTGTAATCTTTTGGACATTCTGCCTACATCTAAAGAGCAAGTGACACCCTAAGCTTAAGCTGAGCTGGGAACCAAGGCTTCGGACTGTTTATGTCAGAAAAAACATTGTTATCATTGTATTAAATTTGAATTTAAATATTAAATGAATTTTGGGGGAGGATAAAGCCAGAATATAAGAAAGAATATTGTCTTATGTGAATTTTGCAGGACGGAGTACGTCTGGTATGCTTCACACTACGATTGTAGAATGTATCTATGTATAAGTGTTATTCCAATATATGAGAACTGAGTATTCTGTAAGAATTAACAGAGCCTGAATATAGTTATACAAAGAAGAGTGTAAGATTGATACTATAAGATTTAGAGTAAATTTTTTTGGATGTGTAAATTTAAGAAGGGGGGGGGGGAGTTCAGGCTCATTAGAAGTCAAAAATTTGACTAAAGTGTATATATATGTTTTGCCTAATTAAATGTATTTCTTTAATTCAAACCTCATGAGTCTGTCATTGTTCTGAGAATTGAGTTACCACTTGTTAAAATTCGGACCATGCATAAGTAATAGGGGAATCAATTAGTAACTAAGAAAGGGGAACCACGACTCCAGACCACTTGATCCCTATATTGTTTTCAGTAGTTTTTGAATTGTGTCTCAGACTTCAGTTGCCGGCTGGCGCAGTCAACTTAAAGAATATAAATTTGTCGGCAACGGAATCCTGAGAATTAGTGAGATAAAATAATAATATAATAAATAATACCAGGGCAGTAAACAAGACATAACAATGGCGCAGCAGTCGACAGGATGTGCTTGAAAATTTAATGTGCACAATAAGTTGGTCTCAATCTCAGAAACAGAACGAACTCATTAAGAATTGAAAGTATAGTAGTGAAATTTTGACTTAAGAATAAAGTGTTAATCTAAGAGGGTAAGTATGTCCCTACCTACTACAACCGGGATGAGTGACCCAGAGTTCTTTAAAACCATAAACCCCCAACAAATCTTCCCTCAGTTCTCTGGCGAAGAATCTGAAGATGTGGGGGCATATTTTGACTATATAGAGGAGCTTAGAAAGATAGGGTGATGGTAGTGACTTCCAGTTACTTATACTGCTTCGCAGTAAACTGGTTGGAAGAGCAAAGAGCTTTCTCTACTCCTCACCCTTATTGAAGGAAACTTTGGAATACCAGAGGTTTAAACAAATCCTAACCTCCCAGTTTTCCAAAACAAAAACCGTAGGGCCTAACCTATGGAAGCTCCAGAGTATAACCCAAAAGGAAAAGGAAAGTGTCTCTGACTATCACAATAGGATGATCACATTTGCAAACACATTATTATGTGTCCCTGACGAAGAAAAACGACATCTGGAATGGACTGTATTCCAGATATTTAGAACTGGTTTTAGGCAGGAGCTAAAGGAGACTGCATTTCGAAAAACGATACAAAATTTAAAGGAATGCTATGATGCTGTGCTTGAAAGGGAACAGTTGTTGGGAGACATTTATCCCAGAACCTCTGTCAGTCACATTAATGTTAATAGAGAAAACAAGCACACTGACAAGAATCCAAACCCTGTGAGGGACGAAACAAAAGAAAAAGAGAAACAAAAAGGGGTATTAAAAGACTCTGAAGAAAGCAACTCTGAGTCAGTCAACAGTGTAGTAATAGGTGCTGGTAATTTCGACAAAGTTCGATCAATAGTCAGGCAAGTGGTAGAGAAGCTACAAAGACCACTCATGGAACGTCTTGATGCCGTGATCAATCAACTAACAATTGATCCGGCCAAAAATCAAATGCTCACCTCTTTGCAAGAAGAAAAAGTAAAGAAAATTGTTTGTGACGAGGTTGAAAGGCTACAGCAACCTATGCTGGAGAAAATGGATCACATGATGAAGAAGCTGCAAGAAATGTCTGCAAACTGTAGAAATGAAACCTTTTTGTCCTCAGAGAAAGAGAGTGGAAAAAACTACTGCTGAGAAATTCCCAGGTGTTTCAACTGCAATAAGTTTGGGGCATATTGCTCGACATTTCTTTGTAGCACAAAATGATCGTAGAACCAGATACCGACCAGAGACAACATCGCTCACGTGTGCTAAATTACCAACTAAAAAGGGGGAACAGGGCAATGAAAAATTCCCTGGAATGAAAGTGAAAGGAAGAATCTTCAGAAAGAATTTTGAAGCACTAATTGACACTAGTTCCCAAGCCTCCATAATATCGGAAAAAACACATAAATGAACTTGGGCCTTGTGTAAAGAGGAGAATCAAGCATTTGAAGAAGTCAGTTGGGATTTTAGGGGTATCCCCCTTCCCAATACACACTACTAAAGTAGTGAGGCTGAAGGTGGGACTACCTGACTATGGATTATATGCATGGCAAAACTTTTTGGTTCAACCAAAGAACTCCATCCCCAACATAGGGCCAATTTTAGGAGAGAATTTTCTGAGGAAGAATGGATTTTTGTGCGACTACCCTAAACGGGAGATTAAGTTTTTTCGAACAAAGGGTACAAGTAATGCCAATCAGAGCCATAGAAATAGAAAGAGGAAGGACAAACCGTTGCACGACAATCCTCAGTGCACTGAAAATGGTCCAAATAGAAAAGACAAATCTAGGATCGAGGAAATACATGATGATCTTGTCATGAAAAAAAAGATAACTAATACCTGTGAAAAGCCAGAAAGTAAAGACCAGACTAGTGATAAATGCTCAGATACATGTTTAGGACCAGACAAAGAGGTCAAACTTTTCCCAGAGAAAGGAGGAGGGGATGTTGCTGACAGAGAAAATTTTCCTATAACTTCATTAAAGTAAAATTTTAGATAAAGGGGGGGGGGGTTGTGTTGGAAAAAGTGCCAACTAACTTTCAATGAGTCATCTTATTTCTGACCCAACATAAGGTAAAGTTAAAAGCCATGGATATGGACATGCTTATGCCTACCAGAAGAAAATGTGCATCTTGGTAAGCCAGAACTGTGTCTAAACGTTCTTGTAGATATTAAGTATGGCTCCCACTGAAGAGACCTCAATAAAGGTCGAAACTAGTCTGGGTAGTGGCCTTTCCCTTAATGTCTAACATTATACATATCCGCAAGGGGATGTGTTTTGCATTATGGGAGATACTGAGCTAGGAGTGATGTTAGCTTGCTCCACCTTTGCATCGAGTTGCCCTGTGTTGTACCACCTACCCCAGTCCTGAAGATACTTTCAGGTGCAAACTTTGTTTGCTCACACTTGGATAAAGGATTTAACTAAATTTATTATAGTCTAACCAAATGAAAAATAAACTTTCAACATCTTTCTCTAAATCCAGAGTAATTTATTAAAAAAGGGTGGCACACCATTTGGCAACTCCTATAGGTAGAGATGACCTGCTAATGCTTCTGCCTGGTATCTCCACTTAGGCCTGGCTCCCACTGAAGAGACCTTAATAAAGGTCGAAACTAGTCTGGGTTCTGGCCCTTCCTTAATGCATAACATTAGACATATCTGAAAGGAGATGTGTTTTGCATTATGGGAGATACCGAGATAGGAGTGTTGGTAGCTTGCTCCACATTTTGCAAGGAGTTGCCTGGTGTTGTACCACCTTACCCCAGTCCTGAAGATACTTTCAGGCGCAAACTTTGTTTGCTCACACTTGGATAAAGGATTAAACTAAATTTATTATGGGCAATGTCGTGGTCGAACGAACAAAATGCACTTGCGTGCAAAATAAAAAATTGAACGTGCCATACAGGATATTTTAACTTCTATTTTTAATATACTTAAAAAATTTATTCATTTTTGCTATTGTAAAAATTGATCGTGCCATACAGGCTTTGGTCTATCCATGCAGCAGACGAGTCTTAACTAGTAGTATGTCGGTCAACTATTACGTAGGTAATTCACTCAATTCAGCATATTTTGACAGGAATATGGGTGCTTGCAGTGACTTGTTCAAAGCATGAGTACGATGGTATCGCAAACAAGTCTATGCATGCAAGTCGATTCGGGCTAGATTTCAAATCTATAAATACCAGTGGTTTAGGAATAAGTTTCATTATTTTTTTGTGTGCTTTGCCAACAATCATCAGTCGAAAGTGTGATAGATAAGTGGGGTCATACAAAGTGTAAATTAAATCTTTTATTTTGTGAATATTTTTGCGAATTTTATTACTTCATTATGTCTGAATATAAGAAGAAATGTCGACAGTACAGTATAGAGTATTTGAAATATGGTTTTATTCAGTCTCAAATAATTGAAATATGGTTTTATTCAGTCTCAAATAATTGAAATATGGTTTTATTCAGTCTCAAATAATTGAAATATGGTTTTATTCAGTCTCAAATAATTGAAATATGGTTTTATTCAAACTGTTATAATGGGGAGGGCATTACAAAATTTATGTCTTGGAAAGTGGGTGGTGGCCTGAAAAAGTTTGGCAGCCTATGATCTAGAGGAAGCAGTATCAAATTGTATACCTAGAATAAGGAGAGTTAATCGGGTAGGAGTAAGATGGACGAGTAATATCATTAAGTATGAGCTTCAGAAAAAGAAAATACTGTTGAGAGGAGAAAGCTGCCTTAAAAATCTGCAATATAACTTCTAAACTTCAACTCTCTGTCTATCACCACCCCTTAAATCCCTAGCTTCATCTATTTCCTGGAGCAGGGGTCGGCAAATTGCAGCTTGCGAGCCACATGTGGCTCTTTGTGTACATACATGTGGCTCTCAAGTAAAATTGAAATTGAAAATAAAACTATCATAGTTTAATTTATAAATTTTTTAAAGATTATACAGAGGAAGTGGAGGGATGGTTGAGCACATGGTAGGCAGGGCAGCCAAACAGAGTGACCAATTAGGTTTTAGGGTGCCTCGTCATCTGAGGTCACTTTGTTGCAGAGCAACAAAGTGACTAATAATGATTGCACATGTGTGTTAGCATTTTAACTCAACTGGCGGCTTGCTTTTATCTTTCGGTCTCGCAATTTCCGAAAAATATAAAAATACTGGGGTTAACTCACAACACACTTTGTCCAAGTATTACTTAGCACTTCTGAAGATATATCGAGCCTTGGTTGAAGGAGAAAAACCTTCAACAAGAAAAATCAATAAACGACAAGCAATTGGTTGAAATGTGGTCATGTGGATAACAGTGTTCACTTTAAATCTGAAAAAACAGCAAGGGAGAGTGAAAGCAATAAAACCATATTGTTGTTCATTTCACCCCTCTTTAATTACTCATCATTCTGCCGCTACAAATTAAAATAGTGGCAGAATGTTCATTCCATGAACATTCTGCTGCTATTTTTATTTTTTTTAAGTATCCATTTTATTTCAATAATTTTTACTTATTTATTCGATTTTAATTTGTTTTGTTTGGATAATCAAAATAGATTTATTTGGTTAAT